>NC_081365.1:1409740-1677240 GCF_030684315.1 Stegostoma tigrinum
TCCCGAAGGTGCTGACTCTCACTGGGATACAGTCCCTGAAGGGGTTGAAACTCACTGGGATACAGTTGCTGAAGGTGCTGACTCTCACTGGGATACAGTTCCTGAAGGTGCTGACACTCACTGGGATAGAGTCCCTGAAGGGGCTGACTCTCACTGGGATACAGTTCCTGAGGGTGCTGACTCTCACTGGGATACAGTTCCTGAAGGTGCTGACTCTCACTGGGATACAGTTCCTGAAGGTGCTGACTCTCACTGGGATACAGTCCCTGAAGGTGCTGACTCTCACTGGGATACAGTTCCTGAAGGTGCTGACTCTCACTGGGATACAGTCCCTGAAGGTGCTGACTCTCACTGGGATACAGTTCCTGAAGGTGCTGATTCTCACTGGGATACAGTTCCTGAAGGTGCTGACTCTCACTGGGATACAGTTCCTGAAGGTGCTGACTCTCACTGGGATATAGTCCCAGAAGGTGCTGACTCTCTCTGGGATACAGTTCCCTAAGGTGCTGACCCTCAGGGGGATACAGTTCCTGAAGGTGCTGACTCTCACTGGGATACAGTTCCTCAAGGGGCTGAATCTCACTGGGACACAGTTCCTGAGCGTGCCGACTCTCACTGGGATACTGTTCCTGAAGGTGCTGACTCTCACTGGGATACAGTTCCTGAAGGTGCTGACTCTCACTGGGATACAGTCCCAGAAGGTGCTGACTCTCTCTGGGATACAGTTCCCGAAGGTGCTGACCCTCACTGGGATACAGTTCCTGAAGGTGCTGACTCTCAGTGGGATACATTTCCTGAAGGTGCCGACTCTCAGTGGGATACAGTTCCTGAAGGTGCTGACTCTCACTGGGATACAGTTCCTGAAGGTGCTGACTCTCAGTGGGATACATTTCCTGAAGGTGCTGACTCTCACTGGGATACAGTTCCTGAAGGGGCTGAATCTCACTGGGACACAGTTCCTGAGCGTGCCGACTCTCACTGGGATACTGTTCCTGAAGGTGCTGACTCTCACTGGGATACAGTTCCTGGAGGAGATGAATCGCAGGGAGATATATTTCCTGAAGGGGCTGAATCTCACTGGGATACAGTTCCTGAAGGTGCCGACTCTCACTGGGATACATTTCCTGAAGGTGCTGACTCTCACTGGGATACAGTTCCTGCAGGAGATGAATCGCAGGGAGATATATTTCCTGAAGGGGCTGAATCTCACTGGGATATAGTTCCTGAAGGGACTGAATCTCACTGGGATACAGTTACTAAAGGTGCTAACTCTCATTGGGATACAGATCTCAAAGCCGCTGATTCTCACTGGGATACATTTCCTGGAGGTGCTGTCTCTGACTGGGATGCAGTTCCTGAAGGTGCTGATAAAATTCCTGAAGGAGATGAATCGCATTGAGATATAGTTCCTGAAGATGCTGACTCACACTGGGATACAAACCCTGAAGGTGCTGACTCTCACTGGGATACAGTTCCTGAAGATGTTGACTCTCATTGGGATACAGTTCCTGACAGTGGTGACTTTCACTGGGATACAGTTCCTGAAGGTGCTGACTCACAATCTGGGACAAAGTTCCTGAAACTGCGAATCCTCTCAGGGTTACAGTTCCTGAAGGAGCTGATTCAGACTGGGATACAGATCCCAAAGTTGCTGATTCTCAGGGATACAACTCCTGAAGGGGTTGAAACTCACAGGGATACAGTTCCTGAAGGGGCTGTATCTCACTGGGAGACAGTTCCTGAAGGTGCTGACCCTCAGGGGGATACAGTTCCTGAAGGTGCTGACTCTCACTGGGATACAGTTCCTGAAGGGGCTGAATCTCACTGGGACACAGTTCCTCAACGTGCCGACTCTCACTGGGAAACTGTTTCTGAAGATGCTGGCTCTCACTGGGATACAGATCGCAAAGCCGCTGATTCTCACTGGGATACATTTCCCGGAGGTGCTGTCTCTGACTGGGATGCAGTTCCTGAAAGTGCTGATACAGTTCCTAAAGGAGGTGAATCTCATTGGGATATAGTTCATTAGAGTGCTGACTCACACTGGGATACAAATCCTGAAGGTGCTGACTCTCACTGGGATACAGTTCCTGAAGGTGCTGACTCTCACTGGGATACATTTCCTGAAGGTGCTGACCCTCACTGGGATACAGTCCCTGAAGGGGCTGACACTCACTGGGATACAGTTCCTGAAGGTTCTGATTCTCACTGGGATACAGTTCCTGATGGTGCTGACTCTCACTGGGATACAGTTCCTGATGGTGCTGACTCACACTGCGACACAGTTCCTAAAGGTGCTGATTCTGACTGGGATACGGTCCCTGTGGGGGCTGAAACTCACTGGGATACTGTTCCTGAAGGTACTGACTCTCACTCTGGGACAAAGTTCCTGAAAATGCTAAATCTCCCTGGGATACAGATCCTGAAGGAGCTGATGCAGACTGGGAGACAGTCCAAAAAGGGGATGAGACTGACTGGGATAAAGTTCCTGAAGGTGCTGACTCTCTATGGGATACTGTTCCTGAAGGTGCTGACTCTCACTGGGATACAGTTCGTGAAGTTGCTGACACTCACTGGGATACAGTTCCTGAAGGTGCTGACTCTCACTGGGATATAGTTCCAGAAGGAGAGGAATCTCATTGGGATACATTTCCTGGAGGTGCTGACTCTCAATGGGACACAGTTCCCAAAGGAGCTGAATCTCACTGGGATACAGTTCCTGAAGGTGTTGATTCTCACTAGGATAGAGCCCCTGAAGATGCTGACTTTTAATGGGATACAGTTCCTGAAGGTGCTGACTCTCAATGGGATACAGTTCCTAAACGTGCTGACTTTCACGGGGATACAGGTCCTGAAGGTGCTAACTTTCACCGGGATATAGTCCTGAAGGGGTTGATTCTCACTGGGATACAGTTACCCAAGGTGCTGACTCTCACTGGGATACAGTTCCTGAAGGTGCTGATTCTGACTGGGATACAGTCCCTGTGGGGCCTAAATCTCACTGGGATACTGTTCCTGAAGGTGCTGACTCTCACTAGGATACAATTCCTGATGGTGCTGATTCTCACTGGGATACAACTCGTGAAGTAGCAGACCCTCACTGGGATACAGTACCGGAAGTTGCTGACTCTGACTGGGAGACCGTTCCTGAAGGTGCTGACTCTCACTGGGATACAGTTCCGAAAGGTGTTGCTTTTGACTGGGATACAGTCCCTGTGGGGGCTGAATCTCAGGGTGCTACTGTTCCTGAAGGTACTGACTCTCACTGGGATACAGATCCCAAAGGTGCTGAGTCTCACTGGGATACAGCTCCCGAAGGTGCTGACTCTGACTGGGATACAGTGCCTGACGGTGTTGACTCTCACTGGGATACCGTTCCTGAAGGTGCTGACTCTCACTGGGATACAGATCCTGAAGGTGCTCACTCTCACAGGGATACAGTTCCTGAAGGTGCTGACTCTCACTGCAATACAGATCCCAAAACTGCTGATTATCACTGGGATACATTTCTTGGAGGTGCTGTCTCTGACTGGGATGCAGTTCCTGAAGGTGCTGATACAGTTCCTGAAGGAGAAGAATCTCATTGGGATATAGTTCCTGAGAGTGCTGACTCTCACTGGGATACAAATCCTGAAGGTGCTGACTCTCTCTGCGATACAGTTCCTATAGGGGCTGAACCTCACTGGGATACAGTCCCTGAAGGGGCTGACACTCACTGGGATACAGTTCCTGAAGGTGCTGAAGCTCACTGGGATACAGTCACTGAAGGTGCTGACTCTCACTGGGATACAGTTCGTGAAGGTGCTGACTCTCACTGGGATACAGATCCTGAAGGATATGAATCTCATTGGGATATATTTCCTGGAGGTGCTGACTCTCACTGGGATGCAGTTCCCAAAGGAGCTGTAGCTCACTGGGATACAGTTCCTCAAGGTACTGAATCTCAGTGGGATACAGTTCCTGAAAGTGCTGAGTCATACTGGGATACTGTTCCTGAAGGTGCTAACTCTCAATCTGGGACAAAGTTCCTGAAAATGCGAATCCTCTCAGGGTTACAGTTCCTGAAGGAGCTGATTCAGACTGGGACACAGATCCCAAAGTTGCTGATTCTCACTGGGATACAACTCCTGAAGGGGTTGAAACTCACTGGGATACAGTTCCTGAAGGGGCTGAATCTCACTGGGATACAGTTCCTCAACGTGCCGACTCTCACTGGGAAACTGTTTCTGAAGATGCTGGCTCTCACTGGGATACAGATCGCAAAGCCGCTGATTCTCACGGGGATACATTTCCTGGAGGTGCTGTCTCTGACTGGGATGCAGTTCCTGAAAGTGCTGATACAGTTCCTAAAGGAGGTGAATCTCATTGGGATATAGTTCATTAGAGTGCTGACTCACACTGGGATACAAATCCTGAAGGTGCTGACTCTCACTGGGATACAGTTCCTGAAGGTGCTGACACTCACTGGGATACATTTCCTGAAGGTGCTGACCCTCACTGGGATACAGTTCCTGGAGGAGATGAATCGCAGGGAGATACATTACCTGCAGGGGCTGAATCTCACTGGGATATAGTTCCTGAAGGGTCTGAATCTCACTGGGATACAGTTACTAAAGGTGCTAACTCTCATTGGGATACAGATCTCAAAGCCACTGATTCTCTTTGGGGCACATTTCCTGGAGGTGCTGTCTCTGACTGGAATGCAGTTCCTGAAGGTGCTGATAAAGTTCCTAAAGGAGATGAATCGCATTGAGATATAGTTCCTGAAGATGCTGACTCACACTGGGATACAAACCCTGAAGGTGCTGACTCTCACTGGGATACAGTTCCTGAAGGTGTTGACTCTCATTGGGATACAGTTCCTGACAGTGGTGACTTTCACTGGGATACAGTTCCTGAAGGTGTTGAGTCATACTGGGAAACAGTTCCTGAAGGTGCTGACACTCACTGGGATACAGTTCCTGAAGGAGATGAATCTCATTGGGATACATTTCATGGAGGTGCTGACTCTCACTGTGATACAGATCCTGAAGGATATGAATCTCATTGGCATATATTTCCTGGAGGTGCTGACTCTCACTGGGATACAGTTCCCAAAGGAGCTGTAGCTCACTGGGATACAGTTCCTCAAGGTACTGAATCTCAGTGGGATACAGTTCCTGAAAGTGCTGAGTCATACTGGGATACTGTTCCTGAAGGTGCTGACTCTCAATCTGGGACAAAGTTCCTGAAAATGCGAATCCTCTCAGGGTTACAGTTCCTGAAGGAGCTGATTCAGACTGAGATACAGAACCCAAAGTTGCTGATTCTCACTGGGATACAACTCCTGAAGTGGTTGAATCTCACTGGGATATAGTTCCTGAAGGTGATGACTCTCACAGGGATATGGTTCCTGAAGGTGCTCACTCTCACTGGGAGACAGATCCTGAACGTGCCGACTCTCACTGGGATACTGTTCATGAAGATGCTGGCTCTCACTGCGATACAGATCCCAAAACCGCTGATTATCAATGGGATACATTTCTGGGAGGTGCTGTCTCTGACTGGGATGCAGTTCCTGAAGGTGCTCATACAGTTCCTGAAGGAGATGAATCTCATTGGGATATAGTTCCTGAGAGTGCTGACTCTCACTGGGATTCAAATCCTGAAGGTGCTGACTCTCACTGGGATTCAGTTCCTGAAGGTGCTGAGCCTCACTGGGATACAGTCACTGAAGGGGCTGACACTCACTGGGATACAGATCCTGAAGGATATGAATCTCATTGGGATATATTTCCTGGAGGTGCTGACTCTCACTGGGATGCAGTTCCAAAAGGAGCTGAAGTTCACTGGGTTACAGTTCCTGAAGTTACTGATTCTCACTGAGGTACAATTCCTGAAGGTGATGGCTCTCACTGGGATACAGTTCCCGAAGGTGCTGACCCTCAGGGGGATACAGTTCCTGAAGGTGCTGACTCTTAGTGGGATATAGTTTTTGAAGAATACGAATCTCCTTGGGATACATTTCCTGGAGGTGATGACTCTCACTGGGATACAGATCCTGAAGGTGCTGAATCTCACTGGGATACAGATCTTGCAGGGGCTGATTCTCACTCGGACACAGTTCCTGAAGGGGCTGATTCTCACTCGGATAGAGTCCTGAAGATGCAGACTTTCAGTGTGGCACTATTCCTGAAGGCGCTGACTTTCACTGGGATACACTTCCTGAAGGTGCTGGCTCTCACTGGGATGCAGTTCCTCAAGGTGCTGATACAGTTCCTGAAGGAGATGAATCTCATGGGGATATAGTTCCTGAGAGTGCTGACTCTCATTGGGACACAAATCCAGAAGGTGCTGACTCTCACTGGGATACAGTTCCTGAAGGTGCTGAACCTCACTGGGATACAGGCCCTGAAGGGGCTGACACTCACTGGGATACAGAATCTGAAGGATATGAATCTCATTGGGATACAGTTCCTGAAGGTGCTGACTCACACTGGGATACAAATTCAGAAGGTGCTGACTCTCAGTGGGATACAGTTCCTGAAGGTGCTGAACCTCACTGGGATACTGTCCCTGAAGGGGCTGACACTCACTGGGATACAGTTCGTGAAGGTGCTGACTCTCACTGGGATACAGTTCCTGAAGGTGCTGACTCTCAGTGGGATACATTTCCTGAAGGTGCCGACTCTCAGTGGGATACAGTTCCTGAAGGTGCTGACTCTCAGTGGGATACATTTCCTGAAGGTGCTGAACCTCACTGGGATACAGTTCCTGAAGGTGCTGACTCTCAGTGGGATACATTTCCTGAAGGTGCCGACTCTCAGTGGGATACAGTTCCTGAAGGTGCTGACTCTCACTGGTATACAGGTCCTGAAGGTGCTGACTCTTTGTGGGATATAGTTCTTGAAGAATACGAATCTCATTGGGATACATTTCCTGGTGGTGATGACTCTCACTGGGATACAGATCCTGAAGGTGCTGAATCTCACTGGGATACAGATCTTGCAGGGGCTGATTCTCACTCGGACACAGTTCCTGAAGGGGCGGATTCTCACTCGGATAGAGTCCTGAAGATGCTGACTTTCAGTGGGGCACTATTCCTGAAGCCGCTGACTTTCACTGGGATACACTTCCTGAAGGTGCTGGCTCTCACTGGGATACAGTTCCTGAAGGTGCCGAATCTCAGTGGGATACAGTTCCTGAAGGTGCTGACCCTCACTGGGATACAGTCCCTGAAGGGCTGACACTCACTGGGATACAGTTCGTGATGGTGCTGACTCTCACTGGGATACAGTTCCAGAGGAGAGGAATCTCATTGGGATACATTTCCTGGAGGTGCTGACTCTCACTGTGATACAGTTCCGAAACGTGCTGACTTTCACGGGGAATACAGATCCTGAAGGTGCTGACTCTCACTGGGATACAGTTCCTGAACGTGCTAACTTTTACCGGGTTAGAGTCCTGAAGGAGTTGATTCTCACTGGGATACAGTTTGTGAAGTTGCTGACACTCACTGGGATACAGTTCCTAAAGGTGCTGATTCTGACTGGGATACAGTCCCTGTGGCGGCTGAATCTCGCTGGGATACTGTTCCTGGAGGTGCTGTCTCTGAGTGGGATGCAGTTCCTGAAGGTGCTGATACAGTTCCTAAAGGAGATGAATCTCATTGGGGTATAGTTCCTGAGAGTGCTGACTCTCATTGGGATACAAATCCTGAATGCGCCGACCATCACTGGGAGACAGTCCCAGAAGTTTGCTGACACTCACTGGGATAAAGTTCATGAAGGTGCTGACTCTCACTGGGATACAGTTCCTGAAGGAGATGAATCTCATTGGGATACATTTCATGGACGTGCTGACTCTCACTGTGATACAGATCCTGAAGGATATGAATCTCATTGGCATATATTTACAGGAGGTGCTGACTCTCACTGGGATACAGTTCCCAAAGGAGCTGTAGCTCACTGGGATACAGTTCCTCAAAGTACTGAATCTCAGTGGGATACAGTTCCCGAAAGTGCTGAGTTATACTGGGATACTGTTCCTGAAGGTGCTGACTCTCAATCTGGGACAAAGTTCCTGAAAATGCGAATCCTCTCAGGGTTACAGTTCCTGAAGGAGCTGATTCAGACTGGGATACAGATCCCAAAGTTGCTGATTCTCACTGGGATACAACTCCTGAAGGGGTTGAATCTCACTGGGATATAGTTCCTGAAGGTGATGACTCTCACAGGGATATGGTCCCTGAAGGTGCTCACTCTCACTGGGAGACAGATCCTGAACGTGCCGACTCTCACTGGGATACTGTTCATGAAGATGCCGGCTCTCACTGCGATACAGATCCCAAAACCGCTGATTATCAATGGGATACATTTCTTGGAGGTGCTGTCTCTGACTGGGATGCAGTTCCTGAAGGTGCTGATACAGTTCCTGAAGGAGATGAATCTCATTGGGATATAGTTCCTGAGAGTGCTGACTCTCACTGGGATTCAAATCCTGAAGGTGCTGACTCTCACTGGGATTCAGTTCCTGAAGTTGCGAGCCTCACTGGGATACAGTCACTGAAGGGGCTGACACTCACTGGGATACAGATCCTGAAGGATATGAATCTCATTGGGATATATTTCCTGGAGGTGCTGACTCTCACTGGGATGCAGTTCTAAAAGGAGCTGAAGTTCACTGGGTTACAGTTCCTGAAGTTACTGATTCTCACTGAGGTACAATTCCTGAAGGTGATGGCTCTCACTGGGATACAGTTCCCGAAGGTGCGGACCCTCAGGGGGATACAGTTCCTGAAGGTGCTGACTCTGAGTGGGATATAGTTCTTGAAGAATACGAATCTCCTTGGGATACATTTCCTGAAGGTGATGACTCTCACTGGGATACAGATCCTGAAGGTGCTGAATCTCACTGGGATACAGATCTTGCAGGGGCTGATTCTCACTCGGACACAGTTCCTGAAGGGGCTGATTCTCACTCGGATAGAGTCCTGAAGATGCAGACTTTCAGTGTGGCACTATTCCTGAAGGCGCTGACTTTCACTGGGACACACTTCCTGAACGTGCTGACTCTCACTGGGATACAGTTCCTGAAGGTGCTGATACAGTTCCTAAAGGAGATGAATCTCATGGGGATATAGTTCCTGAGAGTGCTGACTCTCATTGGGACACAAATCCAGAAGGTGCTGAACCTCACTGGGATACAGGCCCTGAAGGGGCTGACACTCACTGGGATACAGAATCTGAAGGATATGAATCTCATTGGGATACAGTTCCTGAAGGTGCTGACTCACACTGGGATACAAATCCAGAAGGTGCTGACTCTCAGTGGGATACAGTTCCTGAAGGTGCTGAACCTCACTGAGATACAGATCCTGAAGGTGCTGACTCTCTATGGGATACTGTTCCTGAAGGTGCTGACTCTCACGGGGATACAGTTCCTGAAGGTGCTGACTCTCACTGGGATACAGTTCCTGAAGGTGCTGACTCTCACTGGGATACAGTTCCTGAAGGAGCTGACTCTCACGGGGATACAGTTCCTGAAGGTGCTGACTCTCAGTGGGATACAGTTCCTGAAGGAGCTGACTCTCACTGGGATACAGTTCCTGAAGGTGCTGACTCTCAGTGGGATACAGTTCCTGAAGGTGCTGACTCTCACTGGGATACAGTTCCTGAAGGAGCTGACTCTCACGGGGATACAGTTCCTGAAGGTGCTGACTCTCAGTGGGATACATTTCCTGAAGGTGCTGATTCTCACTGGGATACAGCTCCAGAAGATGCTGACTTGCAGTGGGGCACTATTCCTGAAGGTGCTGAGTTTCACTGGGAAACAGTTCCTGAAGGTGCTGACTCTCATTGGGATACAGTTCCTGAAGATGCTGACTCTCAATGGGATACAGTTCCCGAAGGTGCTGACTCTCACTGGGATTCAGTTCCTGAAGGTGCTGACTCTCAATGGGATACAGTACCCGAAGGTGCTGACTCTCACTGGGATTCAGTTCCTAAAGGTGCTGATTCTGACTGGGATACAGTCCCTATGCGGGCTGAAACTCACTGGAATACTGTGCCTGAAGGTACTGACTCTCACTGGGATACAGATCCCAAAGGTGCTGACACTCATTGGGATACGGTTCCTGAAGGTGCTGAAGCTAACTGGGATACAGTTCCTGAGCGTGCTGACTCTCAGTGGGATACAGTTCCTGAATGTGCTGACTTTCACTGGGATACAGTTCCTGATGGTGCTGATTCTCACTGGGATAAAGTTCCTGAAGGTGCTGACTGTCACTGGGATACAGTTCCTGAAGGTGCTGATTCTCACTTTGCGACAAAGTTCCTGAAAATGCTAACTCTCTGTGGGATACTGTTCCTGAAGGTGCTGACTTTCACTGGGATACAGTTCCTGACGGTGCTGATTCTCACTGGGATAAAGTTCATGAAGGTGCTGACCCTCACTGGGATACAGTTCCTGAAGGAGATGAATCTCATTGGGATACATTTCCTGGAGGTGCTGACTCTCACTGTGATACAGATCCTGAAGGATATGAATATCATTGGGATATATTTCCTGGAGGTGCTGACTCTCACTGGGATACAGTTCCCAAAGGAGCTGTAGCTCACTGGGACACAGTTCCTCAAGGTACTGAATCTCAGTGGGATACAGTTCCTGAAAGTGCTGAGTCATACTGGGATACTGTTCCTGAAGGTGCTGACTCTCAATCTGGGACAAAGTTCCTGAAAATGCGAATCCTCTCAGGGTTACAGTTCCTGAAGGAGCTGATTCAGACTGAGATACAGATCCCAAAGTTGCTGATTCTCACTGGGATACAACTCCTGAAGGGGTTGAATCTCACTGGGATATAGTTCCTGAAGGTGATGACTCTCACAGGGATATGGTCCCTGAAGGTGCTCACTCTCACTGGGAGACAGATCCTGAACGTGCCGACTCTCACTGGGATACTGTTCATGAAGATGCCGGCTCTCACTGCGATACAGATCCCAAAACCGCTGATTATCAATGGGATACATTTCTTGGAGGTGCTGTCTCTGACTGGGATGCAGTTCCTGAAGGTGCTGATACAGTTCCTGAAGGAGATGAATCTCATTGGGATATAGTTCCTGAGAGTGCTGACTCTCACTGGGATTCAAATCCTGAAGGTGCTGACTCTCACTGGGATTCAGTTCCTGAAGTTGCGAGCCTCACTGGGATACAGTCACTGAAGGGGCTGACACTCACTGGGATACAGATCCTGAAGGATATGAATCTCATTGGGATATATTTCCTGGAGGTGCTGACTCTCACTGGGATGCAGTTCTAAAAGGAGCTGAAGTTCACTGGGTTACAGTTCCTGAAGTTACTGATTCTCACTGAGGTACAATTCCTGAAGGTGATGGCTCTCACTGGGATACAGTTCCCGAAGGTGCGGACCCTCAGGGGGATACAGTTCCTGAAGGTGCTGACTCTGAGTGGGATATAGTTCTTGAAGAATACGAATCTCCTTGGGATACATTTCCTGAAGGTGATGACTCTCACTGGGATACAGATCCTGAAGGTGCTGAATCTCACTGGGATACAGATCTTGCAGGGGCTGATTCTCACTCGGACACAGTTCCTGAAGGGGCTGATTCTCACTCGGATAGAGTCCTGAAGATGCAGACTTTCAGTGTGGCACTATTCCTGAAGGCGCTGACTTTCACTGGGACACACTTCCTGAACGTGCTGACTCTCACTGGGATACAGTTCCTGAAGGTGCTGATACAGTTCCTAAAGGAGATGAATCTCATGGGGATATAGTTCCTGAGAGTGCTGACTCTCATTGGGACACAAATCCAGAAGGTGCTGAACCTCACTGGGATACAGGCCCTGAAGGGGCTGACACTCACTGGGATACAGAATCTGAAGGATATGAATCTCATTGGGATACAGTTCCTGAAGGTGCTGACTCACACTGGGATACAAATCCAGAAGGTGCTGACTCTCAGTGGGATACAGTTCCTGAAGGTGCTGAACCTCACTGAGATACAGATCCTGAAGGTGCTGACTCTCTATGGGATACTGTTCCTGAAGGTGCTGACTCTCACGGGGATACAGTTCCTGAAGGTGCTGACTCTCACTGGGATACAGTTCCTGAAGGTGCTGACTCTCACTGGGATACAGTTCCTGAAGGAGCTGACTCTCACGGGGATACAGTTCCTGAAGGTGCTGACTCTCAGTGGGATACAGTTCCTGAAGGAGCTGACTCTCACTGGGATACAGTTCCTGAAGGTGCTGACTCTCAGTGGGATACAGTTCCTGAAGGTGCTGACTCTCACTGGGATACAGTTCCTGAAGGAGCTGACTCTCACGGGGATACAGTTCCTGAAGGTGCTGACTCTCAGTGGGATACATTTCCTGAAGGTGCTGATTCTCACTGGGATACAGCTCCAGAAGATGCTGACTTGCAGTGGGGCACTATTCCTGAAGGTGCTGAGTTTCACTGGGAAACAGTTCCTGAAGGTGCTGACTCTCATTGGGATACAGTTCCTGAAGATGCTGACTCTCAATGGGATACAGTTCCCGAAGGTGCTGACTCTCACTGGGATTCAGTTCCTGAAGGTGCTGACTCTCAATGGGATACAGTACCCGAAGGTGCTGACTCTCACTGGGATTCAGTTCCTAAAGGTGCTGATTCTGACTGGGATACAGTCCCTATGCGGGCTGAAACTCACTGGAATACTGTGCCTGAAGGTACTGACTCTCACTGGGATACAGATCCCAAAGGTGCTGACACTCATTGGGATACGGTTCCTGAAGGTGCTGAAGCTAACTGGGATACAGTTCCTGAGCGTGCTGACTCTCAGTGGGATACAGTTCCTGAATGTGCTGACTTTCACTGGGATACAGTTCCTGATGGTGCTGATTCTCACTGGGATAAAGTTCCTGAAGGTGCTGACTGTCACTGGGATACAGTTCCTGAAGGTGCTGATTCTCACTTTGCGACAAAGTTCCTGAAAATGCTAACTCTCTGTGGGATACTGTTCCTGAAGGTGCTGACTTTCACTGGGATACAGTTCCTGACGGTGCTGATTCTCACTGGGATAAAGTTCATGAAGGTGCTGACCCTCACTGGGATACAGTTCCTGAAGGAGATGAATCTCATTGGGATACATTTCCTGGAGGTGCTGACTCTCACTGTGATACAGATCCTGAAGGATATGAATATCATTGGGATATATTTCCTGGAGGTGCTGACTCTCACTGGGATACAGTTCCCAAAGGAGCTGTAGCTCACTGGGACACAGTTCCTCAAGGTACTGAATCTCAGTGGGATACAGTTCCTGAAAGTGCTGAGTCATACTGGGATACTGTTCCTGAAGGTGCTGACTCTCAATCTGGGACAAAGTTCCTGAAAATGCGAATCCTCTCAGGGTTACAGTTCCTGAAGGAGCTGATTCAGACTGAGATACAGATCCCAAAGTTGCTGATTCTCACTGGGATACAACTCCTGAAGGGGTTGAATCTCACTGGGATATAGTTCCTGAAGGTGATGACTCTCACAGGGATATGGTCCCTGAAGGTGCTCACTCTCACTGGGAGACAGATCCTGAACGTGCCGACTCTCACTGGGATACTGTTCATGAAGATGCCGGCTCTCACTGCGATACAGATCCCAAAACCGCTGATTATCAATGGGATACATTTCTTGGAGGTGCTGTCTCTGACTGGGATGCAGTTCCTGAAGGTGCTGATACAGTTCCTGAAGGAGATGAATCTCATTGGGATATAGTTCCTGAGAGTGCTGACTCTCACTGGGATTCAAATCCTGAAGGTGCTGACTCTCACTGGGATTCAGTTCCTGAAGGTGCTGAGCCTCACTGGGATACAGTCACTGAAGGGGCTGACACTCACTGGGATACAGATCCTGAAGGATATGAATCTCATTGGGATATATTTCCTGGAGGTGCTGACTCTCACTGGGATGCAGTTCTAAAAGGAGCTGAAGTTCACTGGGTTACAGTTCCTGAAGTTACTGATTCTCACTGAGATACAATTCCTGAAGGTGATGACTCTCACTGGGATACAGTTCCTGAAGGTGCTGACTCTTAGTGGGATATAGTTCTTGAAGAATACGAATCTCCTTGGGATACATTTCCTGGAGGTGATGACTCTCACTGGGATACAGATCCTGAAGGTGCTGAATCTCACTGGGATACAGATCTTGCAGGGGCTGATTCTCACTCGGATAGAGTCCTGAAGATGCAGACTTTCAGTGTGGCACTATTCCTGAAGGCGCTGACTTTCACTGGGATACACTTCCTGAAGGTGCTGACTCTCACTGGGATACAGTGCCTGAAGGTGCTGATACAGTTCCTAAAGGAGATGAATCTCATGGGGATATAGTTCCTGAGAGTGCTGACTCTCATTGGGACACAAATCCAGAAGGTGCTGAACCTCACTGGGATACAGGCCCTGAAGGGGCTGACACTCACTGGGATACAGAATCTGAAGGATATGAATCTCATTGGGATACAGTTCCTGAAGGTGCTGACTCACACTGGGATACAAATCCAGAAGGTGCTGACTCTCAGTGGGATACAGTTCCTGAAGGTGCTGAACCTCACTGAGATACAGATCCTGAAGGTGCTGACTCTCTATGGGATACTGTTCCTGAAGGTGCTGACTCTCACGGGGATACAGTTCCTGAAGGTGCTGACTCTCACTGGGATACAGTTCCTGAAGGTGCTGACTCTCACTGGGATACAGTTCCTGAAGGAGCTGACTCTCACGGGGATACAGTTCCTGAAGGTGCTGACTCTCAGTGGGATACAGTTCCTGAAGGAGCTGACTCTCACTGGGATACAGTTCCTGAAGGTGCTGACTCTCAGTGGGATACAGTTCCTGAAGGTGCTGACTCTCACTGGGATACAGTTCCTGAAGGAGCTGACTCTCACGGGGATACAGTTCCTGAAGGTGCTGACTCTCAGTGGGATACATTTCCTGAAGGTGCTGATTCTCACTGGGATACAGCTCCAGAAGATGCTGACTTGCAGTGGGGCACTATTCCTGAAGGTGCTGAGTTTCACTGGGAAACAGTTCCTGAAGGTGCTGACTCTCATTGGGATACAGTTCCTGAAGATGCTGACTCTCACTGGGATACAGTTCCCGAAGGTGCTGACCCTCAGGGGGATACAGTTCCTGAAGGTGCTGACTCTTAGTGGGATATAGTTTTTGAAGAATACGAATCTCCTTGGGATACATTTCCTGGAGGTGATGACTCTCACTGGGATACAGATCCTGAAGGTGCTGAATCTCACTGGGATACAGATCTTGCAGGGGCTGATTCTCACTCGGACACAGTTCCTGAAGGGGCTGATTCTCACTCGGATAGAGTCCTGAAGATGCAGACTTTCAGTGTGGCACTATTCCTGAAGGCGCTGACTTTCACTGGGATACACTTCCTGAAGGTGCTGGCTCTCACTGGGATGCAGTTCCTCAAGGTGCTGATACAGTTCCTGAAGGAGATGAATCTCATGGGGATATAGTTCCTGAGAGTGCTGACTCTCATTGGGACACAAATCCAGAAGGTGCTGACTCTCACTGGGATACAGTTCCTGAAGGTGCTGAACCTCACTGGGATACAGGCCCTGAAGGGGCTGACACTCACTGGGATACAGAATCTGAAGGATATGAATCTCATTGGGATACAGTTCCTGAAGGTGCTGACTCACACTGGGATACAAATTCAGAAGGTGCTGACTCTCAGTGGGATACAGTTCCTGAAGGTGCTGAACCTCACTGGGATACTGTCCCTGAAGGGGCTGACACTCACTGGGATACAGTTCGTGAAGGTGCTGACTCTCACTGGGATACAGTTCCTGAAGGTGCTGACTCTCAGTGGGATACATTTCCTGAAGGTGCCGACTCTCAGTGGGATACAGTTCCTGAAGGTGCTGACTCTCAGTGGGATACATTTCCTGAAGGTGCTGAACCTCACTGGGATACAGTTCCTGAAGGTGCTGACTCTCAGTGGGATACATTTCCTGAAGGTGCCGACTCTCAGTGGGATACAGTTCCTGAAGGTGCTGACTCTCACTGGTATACAGGTCCTGAAGGTGCTGACTCTTTGTGGGATATAGTTCTTGAAGAATACGAATCTCATTGGGATACATTTCCTGGTGGTGATGACTCTCACTGGGATACAGATCCTGAAGGTGCTGAATCTCACTGGGATACAGATCTTGCAGGGGCTGATTCTCACTCGGACACAGTTCCTGAAGGGGCGGATTCTCACTCGGATAGAGTCCTGAAGATGCTGACTTTCAGTGGGGCACTATTCCTGAAGCCGCTGACTTTCACTGGGATACACTTCCTGAAGGTGCTGGCTCTCACTGGGATACAGTTCCTGAAGGTGCCGAATCTCAGTGGGATACAGTTCCTGAAGGTGCTGACCCTCACTGGGATACAGTCCCTGAAGGGCTGACACTCACTGGGATACAGTTCGTGATGGTGCTGACTCTCACTGGGATACAGTTCCAGAGGAGAGGAATCTCATTGGGATACATTTCCTGGAGGTGCTGACTCTCACTGTGATACAGTTCCGAAACGTGCTGACTTTCACGGGGAATACAGATCCTGAAGGTGCTGACTCTCACTGGGATACAGTTCCTGAACGTGCTAACTTTTACCGGGTTAGAGTCCTGAAGGAGTTGATTCTCACTGGGATACAGTTTGTGAAGTTGCTGACACTCACTGGGATACAGTTCCTAAAGGTGCTGATTCTGACTGGGATACAGTCCCTGTGGCGGCTGAATCTCGCTGGGATACTGTTCCTGGAGGTGCTGTCTCTGAGTGGGATGCAGTTCCTGAAGGTGCTGATACAGTTCCTAAAGGAGATGAATCTCATTGGGGTATAGTTCCTGAGAGTGCTGACTCTCATTGGGATACAAATCCTGAATGCGCCGACCATCACTGGGAGACAGTCCCAGAAGTTTGCTGACACTCACTGGGATAAAGTTCATGAAGGTGCTGACTCTCACTGGGATACAGTTCCTGAAGGAGATGAATCTCATTGGGATACATTTCATGGACGTGCTGACTCTCACTGTGATACAGATCCTGAAGGATATGAATCTCATTGGCATATATTTACAGGAGGTGCTGACTCTCACTGGGATACAGTTCCCAAAGGAGCTGTAGCTCACTGGGATACAGTTCCTCAAAGTACTGAATCTCAGTGGGATACAGTTCCCGAAAGTGCTGAGTTATACTGGGATACTGTTCCTGAAGGTGCTGACTCTCAATCTGGGACAAAGTTCCTGAAAATGCGAATCCTCTCAGGGTTACAGTTCCTGAAGGAGCTGATTCAGACTGGGATACAGATCCCAAAGTTGCTGATTCTCACTGGGATACAACTCCTGAAGGGGTTGAATCTCACTGGGATATAGTTCCTGAAGGTGATGACTCTCACAGGGATATGGTTCCTGAAGGTGCTCACTCTCACTGGGAGACAGATCCTGAACGTGCCGACTCTCACTGGGATACTGTTCATGAAGATGCTGGCTCTCACTGCGATACAGATCCCAAAACCGCTGATTATCAATGGGATACATTTCTTGGAGGTGCTGTCTCTGACTGGGATGCAGTTCCTGAAGGTGCTCATACAGTTCCTGAAGGAGATGAATCTCATTGGGATATAGTTCCTGAGAGTGCTGACTCTCACTGGGATTCAAATCCTGAAGGTGCTGACTCTCACTGGGATTCAGTTCCTGAAGTTGCGAGCCTCACTGGGATACAGTCACTGAAGGGGCTGACACTCACTGGGATACAGATCCTGAAGGATATGAATCTCATTGGGATATATTTCCTGGAGGTGCTGACTCTCACTGGGATGCAGTTCTAAAAGGAGCTGAAGTTCACTGGGTTACAGTTCCTGAAGTTACTGATTCTCACTGAGGTACAATTCCTGAAGGTGATGGCTCTCACTGGGATACAGTTCCCGAAGGTGCGGACCCTCAGGGGGATACAGTTCCTGAAGGTGCTGACTCTGAGTGGGATATAGTTCTTGAAGAATACGAATCTCCTTGGGATACATTTCCTGAAGGTGATGACTCTCACTGGGATACAGATCCTGAAGGTGCTGAATCTCACTGGGATACAGATCTTGCAGGGGCTGATTCTCACTCGGACACAGTTCCTGAAGGGGCTGATTCTCACTCGGATAGAGTCCTGAAGATGCAGACTTTCAGTGTGGCACTATTCCTGAAGGCGCTGACTTTCACTGGGACACACTTCCTGAACGTGCTGACTCTCACTGGGATACAGTTCCTGAAGGTGCTGATACAGTTCCTAAAGGAGATGAATCTCATGGGGATATAGTTCCTGAGAGTGCTGACTCTCATTGGGACACAAATCCAGAAGGTGCTGAACCTCACTGGGATACAGGCCCTGAAGGGGCTGACACTCACTGGGATACAGAATCTGAAGGATATGAATCTCATTGGGATACAGTTCCTGAAGGTGCTGACTCACACTGGGATACAAATCCAGAAGGTGCTGACTCTCAGTGGGATACAGTTCCTGAAGGTGCTGAACCTCACTGAGATACAGATCCTGAAGGTGCTGACTCTCTATGGGATACTGTTCCTGAAGGTGCTGACTCTCACGGGGATACAGTTCCTGAAGGTGCTGACTCTCACTGGGATACAGTTCCTGAAGGTGCTGACTCTCACTGGGATACAGTTCCTGAAGGAGCTGACTCTCACGGGGATACAGTTCCTGAAGGTGCTGACTCTCAGTGGGATACAGTTCCTGAAGGAGCTGACTCTCACTGGGATACAGTTCCTGAAGGTGCTGACTCTCAGTGGGATACAGTTCCTGAAGGTGCTGACTCTCACTGGGATACAGTTCCTGAAGGAGCTGACTCTCACGGGGATACAGTTCCTGAAGGTGCTGACTCTCAGTGGGATACATTTCCTGAAGGTGCTGATTCTCACTGGGATACAGCTCCAGAAGATGCTGACTTGCAGTGGGGCACTATTCCTGAAGGTGCTGAGTTTCACTGGGAAACAGTTCCTGAAGGTGCTGACTCTCATTGGGATACAGTTCCTGAAGATGCTGACTCTCAATGGGATACAGTTCCCGAAGGTGCTGACTCTCACTGGGATTCAGTTCCTGAAGGTGCTGACTCTCAATGGGATACAGTACCCGAAGGTGCTGACTCTCACTGGGATTCAGTTCCTAAAGGTGCTGATTCTGACTGGGATACAGTCCCTATGCGGGCTGAAACTCACTGGAATACTGTGCCTGAAGGTACTGACTCTCACTGGGATACAGATCCCAAAGGTGCTGACACTCATTGGGATACGGTTCCTGAAGGTGCTGAAGCTAACTGGGATACAGTTCCTGAGCGTGCTGACTCTCAGTGGGATACAGTTCCTGAATGTGCTGACTTTCACTGGGATACAGTTCCTGATGGTGCTGATTCTCACTGGGATAAAGTTCCTGAAGGTGCTGACTGTCACTGGGATACAGTTCCTGAAGGTGCTGATTCTCACTTTGCGACAAAGTTCCTGAAAATGCTAACTCTCTGTGGGATACTGTTCCTGAAGGTGCTGACTTTCACTGGGATACAGTTCCTGACGGTGCTGATTCTCACTGGGATAAAGTTCATGAAGGTGCTGACCCTCACTGGGATACAGTTCCTGAAGGAGATGAATCTCATTGGGATACATTTCCTGGAGGTGCTGACTCTCACTGTGATACAGATCCTGAAGGATATGAATATCATTGGGATATATTTCCTGGAGGTGCTGACTCTCACTGGGATACAGTTCCCAAAGGAGCTGTAGCTCACTGGGACACAGTTCCTCAAGGTACTGAATCTCAGTGGGATACAGTTCCTGAAAGTGCTGAGTCATACTGGGATACTGTTCCTGAAGGTGCTGACTCTCAATCTGGGACAAAGTTCCTGAAAATGCGAATCCTCTCAGGGTTACAGTTCCTGAAGGAGCTGATTCAGACTGAGATACAGATCCCAAAGTTGCTGATTCTCACTGGGATACAACTCCTGAAGGGGTTGAATCTCACTGGGATATAGTTCCTGAAGGTGATGACTCTCACAGGGATATGGTCCCTGAAGGTGCTCACTCTCACTGGGAGACAGATCCTGAACGTGCCGACTCTCACTGGGATACTGTTCATGAAGATGCCGGCTCTCACTGCGATACAGATCCCAAAACCGCTGATTATCAATGGGATACATTTCTTGGAGGTGCTGTCTCTGACTGGGATGCAGTTCCTGAAGGTGCTGATACAGTTCCTGAAGGAGATGAATCTCATTGGGATATAGTTCCTGAGAGTGCTGACTCTCACTGGGATTCAAATCCTGAAGGTGCTGACTCTCACTGGGATTCAGTTCCTGAAGTTGCGAGCCTCACTGGGATACAGTCACTGAAGGGGCTGACACTCACTGGGATACAGATCCTGAAGGATATGAATCTCATTGGGATATATTTCCTGGAGGTGCTGACTCTCACTGGGATGCAGTTCTAAAAGGAGCTGAAGTTCACTGGGTTACAGTTCCTGAAGTTACTGATTCTCACTGAGGTACAATTCCTGAAGGTGATGGCTCTCACTGGGATACAGTTCCCGAAGGTGCGGACCCTCAGGGGGATACAGTTCCTGAAGGTGCTGACTCTGAGTGGGATATAGTTCTTGAAGAATACGAATCTCCTTGGGATACATTTCCTGAAGGTGATGACTCTCACTGGGATACAGATCCTGAAGGTGCTGAATCTCACTGGGATACAGATCTTGCAGGGGCTGATTCTCACTCGGACACAGTTCCTGAAGGGGCTGATTCTCACTCGGATAGAGTCCTGAAGATGCAGACTTTCAGTGTGGCACTATTCCTGAAGGCGCTGACTTTCACTGGGACACACTTCCTGAACGTGCTGACTCTCACTGGGATACAGTTCCTGAAGGTGCTGATACAGTTCCTAAAGGAGATGAATCTCATGGGGATATAGTTCCTGAGAGTGCTGACTCTCATTGGGACACAAATCCAGAAGGTGCTGAACCTCACTGGGATACAGGCCCTGAAGGGGCTGACACTCACTGGGATACAGAATCTGAAGGATATGAATCTCATTGGGATACAGTTCCTGAAGGTGCTGACTCACACTGGGATACAAATCCAGAAGGTGCTGACTCTCAGTGGGATACAGTTCCTGAAGGTGCTGAACCTCACTGAGATACAGATCCTGAAGGTGCTGACTCTCTATGGGATACTGTTCCTGAAGGTGCTGACTCTCACGGGGATACAGTTCCTGAAGGTGCTGACTCTCACTGGGATACAGTTCCTGAAGGTGCTGACTCTCACTGGGATACAGTTCCTGAAGGAGCTGACTCTCACGGGGATACAGTTCCTGAAGGTGCTGACTCTCAGTGGGATACAGTTCCTGAAGGAGCTGACTCTCACTGGGATACAGTTCCTGAAGGTGCTGACTCTCAGTGGGATACAGTTCCTGAAGGTGCTGACTCTCACTGGGATACAGTTCCTGAAGGAGCTGACTCTCACGGGGATACAGTTCCTGAAGGTGCTGACTCTCAGTGGGATACATTTCCTGAAGGTGCTGATTCTCACTGGGATACAGCTCCAGAAGATGCTGACTTGCAGTGGGGCACTATTCCTGAAGGTGCTGAGTTTCACTGGGAAACAGTTCCTGAAGGTGCTGACTCTCATTGGGATACAGTTCCTGAAGATGCTGACTCTCAATGGGATACAGTTCCCGAAGGTGCTGACTCTCACTGGGATTCAGTTCCTGAAGGTGCTGACTCTCAATGGGATACAGTACCCGAAGGTGCTGACTCTCACTGGGATTCAGTTCCTAAAGGTGCTGATTCTGACTGGGATACAGTCCCTATGCGGGCTGAAACTCACTGGAATACTGTGCCTGAAGGTACTGACTCTCACTGGGATACAGATCCCAAAGGTGCTGACACTCATTGGGATACGGTTCCTGAAGGTGCTGAAGCTAACTGGGATACAGTTCCTGAGCGTGCTGACTCTCAGTGGGATACAGTTCCTGAATGTGCTGACTTTCACTGGGATACAGTTCCTGATGGTGCTGATTCTCACTGGGATAAAGTTCCTGAAGGTGCTGACTGTCACTGGGATACAGTTCCTGAAGGTGCTGATTCTCACTTTGCGACAAAGTTCCTGAAAATGCTAACTCTCTGTGGGATACTGTTCCTGAAGGTGCTGACTTTCACTGGGATACAGTTCCTGACGGTGCTGATTCTCACTGGGATAAAGTTCATGAAGGTGCTGACCCTCACTGGGATACAGTTCCTGAAGGAGATGAATCTCATTGGGATACATTTCCTGGAGGTGCTGACTCTCACTGTGATACAGATCCTGAAGGATATGAATATCATTGGGATATATTTCCTGGAGGTGCTGACTCTCACTGGGATACAGTTCCCAAAGGAGCTGTAGCTCACTGGGACACAGTTCCTCAAGGTACTGAATCTCAGTGGGATACAGTTCCTGAAAGTGCTGAGTCATACTGGGATACTGTTCCTGAAGGTGCTGACTCTCAATCTGGGACAAAGTTCCTGAAAATGCGAATCCTCTCAGGGTTACAGTTCCTGAAGGAGCTGATTCAGACTGAGATACAGATCCCAAAGTTGCTGATTCTCACTGGGATACAACTCCTGAAGGGGTTGAATCTCACTGGGATATAGTTCCTGAAGGTGATGACTCTCACAGGGATATGGTCCCTGAAGGTGCTCACTCTCACTGGGAGACAGATCCTGAACGTGCCGACTCTCACTGGGATACTGTTCATGAAGATGCCGGCTCTCACTGCGATACAGATCCCAAAACCGCTGATTATCAATGGGATACATTTCTTGGAGGTGCTGTCTCTGACTGGGATGCAGTTCCTGAAGGTGCTGATACAGTTCCTGAAGGAGATGAATCTCATTGGGATATAGTTCCTGAGAGTGCTGACTCTCACTGGGATTCAAATCCTGAAGGTGCTGACTCTCACTGGGATTCAGTTCCTGAAGGTGCTGAGCCTCACTGGGATACAGTCACTGAAGGGGCTGACACTCACTGGGATACAGATCCTGAAGGATATGAATCTCATTGGGATATATTTCCTGGAGGTGCTGACTCTCACTGGGATGCAGTTCTAAAAGGAGCTGAAGTTCACTGGGTTACAGTTCCTGAAGTTACTGATTCTCACTGAGATACAATTCCTGAAGGTGATGACTCTCACTGGGATACAGTTCCTGAAGGTGCTGACTCTTAGTGGGATATAGTTCTTGAAGAATACGAATCTCCTTGGGATACATTTCCTGGAGGTGATGACTCTCACTGGGATACAGATCCTGAAGGTGCTGAATCTCACTGGGATACAGATCTTGCAGGGGCTGATTCTCACTCGGATAGAGTCCTGAAGATGCAGACTTTCAGTGTGGCACTATTCCTGAAGGCGCTGACTTTCACTGGGATACACTTCCTGAAGGTGCTGACTCTCACTGGGATACAGTGCCTGAAGGTGCTGATACAGTTCCTAAAGGAGATGAATCTCATGGGGATATAGTTCCTGAGAGTGCTGACTCTCATTGGGACACAAATCCAGAAGGTGCTGAACCTCACTGGGATACAGGCCCTGAAGGGGCTGACACTCACTGGGATACAGAATCTGAAGGATATGAATCTCATTGGGATACAGTTCCTGAAGGTGCTGACTCACACTGGGATACAAATCCAGAAGGTGCTGACTCTCAGTGGGATACAGTTCCTGAAGGTGCTGAACCTCACTGGGATACAGGCCCTGAAGGGGCTGACACTCACTGGGATACAGAATCTGAAGGATATGAATCTCATTGGGATACAGTTCCTGAAGGTGCTGACTCACACTGGGATACAAATCCAGAAGGTGCTGACTCTCACTGGGATACTGTCCCTGAAGGGGCTGACACTCAGTGGGATACAGTTCCTGAAGGTGCTGAGTCACACTGGGATAGAGTCCCTGAAGGTGCTGACTCTCACTGGGATACAGTTCCTGAAGGTGCTGACTCTCACGGGGATACAGTTCCTGAAGGAGCTGACTCTCACGGGGATACAGTTCCTGAAGGTGCTGACTCTCAGTGGGATACATTTCCTGAAGGTGCTGATTCCCACTCAGATAAAGTTCCTGAAGGTGCTGACTCTCTATGGGATACTGTTCCTGAAGGTGCTAACTCTCACTGGGATACAGTTCGTGAAGTTGCTGACTCTCAGTGGGATACAGTTCCTGAAGGTGCCGACTCTCACGGGGATACAGTTCCTGAAGGTGCTGACTCTCAGTGGGATACATTTCCTGAAGGTGCTGATTCCCACTCAGATAAAGTTCCTGAAGGTGCTGACTCTCTATGGGATACTGTTCCTGAAGGTGCTAACTCTCACTGGGATACAGTTCGTGAAGTTGCTGACTCTCAGTGGGATACAGTTCCTGAAGGTGCCGACTCTCACTGGGATATAGTTCCAGAAGGAGAGGAATCTCATTGGGATACATTTCCTGGAGGTGCTGACTCTCAATGGGACACAGTTCCCAAAGGAGCTGAATCTCACTGGGATACAGTTCCTGAAGGTGTTGATTCACACTAGGATAGAGCTGCTGAAGATGCTGACTTTCAATGGGATACTGTCCCTGAAGGGGCTGACACTCACTGGGATACAGTTCCTGAAGGTGTTGATTCACACTAGGATAGAGCTGCTGAAGATGCTGACTTTCAATGGGATACTGTCCCTGAAGGGGCTGACACTCACTGGGATACAGTTCCTGAAGGTGCTGACTCTCACTGGGATACAGATCTGAAGGTGCTGACTCACACTGGGATACAGTTCCTGAAGGTGCTGACTCTCACTGGGATACAGTTCCTGAAGGTGCTGAATCTCACTGGGATACAGATCTTGCAGGGGCTGATTCTCACTCGGATAGAGTCCTGAAGATGCAGACTTTCAGTGTGGCACTATTCCTGAAGGCGCTGACTTTCACTGGGATACACTTCCTGAAGGTGCTGACTCTCACTGGGATACAGTGCCTGAAGGTGCTGATACAGTTCCTAAAGGAGATGAATCTCATTGGGGTATAGTTCCTGAGAGTGCTGACTCTCACTGGGATACAAATCCTGAATGCGCCGACCCTCACTGGGAGACAGTCCCAGAAGGGGCTGACACTCACTGGGATACAGTTCGTGAAGGTGCTGACTCTCACTGGGATACAGTTCCTGAAGGAGATGAATCTCATTGGGATACATTTCATGGAGGTGCTGACTCTCACTGTGATACAGATCCTGAAGGATATGAATCTCATTGGCATATATTTCCTGGAGGTGCTGACTTTCACTGGGATACAGTTCCTCACGGTGCTGATTCTCACTGGGATAAAGTTCCTGAAGGTGCTGACCCTCACTGGGATACAGTTCCTGAAGGAGATGAATCTCATTGGGATACATTTCCTGGAGGTGCTGACTCTCACTGTGATACAGATCCTGAAGGATATGAATATCATTGGGATATATTTCCTGGAGGTGCTGACTCTCACTGGGATACAGCTCCCAAAGGATCTGAATCTCACTGGGATACAGTTCCCAAAGGATCTGAATCTCACTGGGATACAGTTCCTGAAGGTGCTGATTCTCACTCGGATAGAAATCCAGAAGATGCTGACTTGCAGTGGGGCACTATTCCAGAAGGTGCTGAGTTTCACTGGGACACAATTCCTGAAGGTGCTGACTCTCATGGGGATACAGTTCCTGAAGGTGCTGACTCTCACAGGGATACAGTTCCTGAAGGAGCTGACTCTCACTGGGAGACAGTTCCTGAAGGAGCTGACTCTCACTGGGAGACAGTTCCTGAAGGTGCTGATTCTCACTACGATAGAGCTCCTGAAGATGCTGACTTTCAATGGGGAACTATTCCAGAAGGTGCTGACTTACACTGGGATACAGTTCCTGAAGGAGCTGACTCTCAATGGGATATAGCTCCTAATCGTGCTGACTTTCACGGGGATACAGATCCTGAGGGTGCTGACTCTCACTGGGATGCATTTCCTGAAGGTGCTGCTCTCACTCTGGGACAAAGTTCCTGAAAATGCTAACTCTCTCTGAGATACAGTTCCTGAAGGAGCTGATTCAGACTGGGAGACAGTCCAAAAAGGGGATGAGACTCACTGGGATACTGTTCCTGAAGGTGCTGACTCTATGGGATACTGTTCCGGAAGTTTCTGACTCTCACTGGGATACAGCTCCTGAAGGTGCTGACCCTCACTGGGATACAGTCCCAGAAGGGGCTGACAATCACGGGATACAGTTCATGAAGTTGCTGACTCTCACTGGGATACAGTTCCAGAAGGAGAGGAATCTCATTGGGATACAGTTCCTGAAGGTGCTGACTCTCACTGTGATACAGTTTCAGTAGGAGATGAATCTCATTGGGATACATTTCCAGGAGGTGCTGACTCTCACTGTGATACAGAATCTGACAGATATGAATCTCACTGGGATATATTTCCTGGAGGTGCTGACTCTCACTGGGACACAGGTTCCCAACGGAGCTGAATATCACTGGGATACAGTTCCTGAAGGTGCTGACTCTCACTGGGATACAGTTCCTGAAGGTGCTGATTCTCACTAGGATAGAGATCCTGAAGATGCTGACTTTCAATGGGGAACTATTCCTGAAGGTGCTGACTTTCACAGGGATACAGTTCCTGAAGGTGCTGAATTTCACTGGGATATAGGTCCGAATCGTGCTTATTTTCACGGGGAAACAGATCCTGAGGGTGCTGACTCTCACTGGGATACAATACCTGAAGGTGCTGACTCTCATTGGAATACAGTTCCTAATCGTGCTGAATTTAACGGGGATACAGATCCTGAGGGTGCCGGCTCTCACTGGGACACAGTTCCTGAAGGTGCTACCTTTCACCGGGATATAGTCCTGAAGATGTTGATTCTCACTGGGATACAGTTCCCCAAGGTGCTGACTCTCACTGGGATACAGTTTCTAAAGGTGCTGACTCTGACAGGGATATAGTCCCTGTGCGGGTTGAATCTCACTGGGATACAGTTCCTGAAGGAGATGAATCACATTGGGATACATTTCCTGGAGGTGCTGACTCTCACTGTGATACAGATCCTGAATTATATGAATCTCATTGGGATATATTTCCTGGAGGTGCTGACTCTCACTGGGATATAGTTCCCAAAGGATCTGAATCTCACTGGGATGCAGTTCCAAAAGGATCTGAATCTCACTGGGATACAGTTCCTGAAGGTGCTGATTCTCACTCGGATAGAGCTCCAGAAGATGCTGACTTGCAGTGGGGCACTATTCCTGAAGGTGCTGAGTTTCACTGGGATACAGTTCCTGACGCTCACTGGGATACAGTTCCTGAAAGGGCTGACTTTCACTGGGATACAGTTCCTGAAGGTGCTGACTCTCACTGGGATACAGTTCCGGATGGTGATGGCTCTCACTCAGATACAGTTCCTAAAGGTGTTGATTTTGACTGGGATTCAGTCCCTGTGGGGGCTGAATCTCACGGGGATACTGTTCCTGAAGGTACTGACTCTCCCTGGGATGCAGGTACCAAAGTTGCTGAGTCTCACTGGGATACAGTTCCCGAAGGTTTTGACTCTGACTGAGATACAGTTCCTGAAGGTGCTGATTCTCACTGGGATACAGTTCCTAATGGTGCTGACTCTCACTGGGAGACAGATCCTGAACGTGCTGACTCTCACTGCGATACAGATCCCAAAACCACTGATTATCACTTGGATACATTTCCTGGAGGTGCTGTCTCTGACTGGGATGCAGTTCCTGAAGGTGCAGAACATCACTGGGATACAGTCCCTGAAGGGGCTGACACTAACTGCGATACAGTTCGTGAAGTTGCTGACTCTCACTGGGATACAGATCCTGAAGGATATGAATCTCACTGGGATATATTTCCTGGAGGTGCTGATTCTCACTGGGATACAAATCCTGAAGGTGCTGACTCTCAGTGGGATACAGTTCCTGAAGGTGCTGACTCACACTGGGATACAGTTCCTGATGGTGCTGACTCTCACTGGGATACAGTCCCTGAATGTGCTGACTCTCACTGGGATACAGTCCCTGAAGATGTTGACTCTCACTGGGAGACAGTTCCTGAAGGTGCTGATTCTCCGTGGTATACAGTCCCTGAAGGCGTTGACTCTCACTGGGATACAGTTCCTGATGGTGATGACTCCCACTGGGCTACAAATCCTCAAGGTGCTGACTCTCACTGGGATACAGTTGCTGATGGCGCTGACCCTCAGTGGGATTTCATTCCTGAAGGTGCTGATTCTCACTGGGACACAGTTCCTGAAGGTGCTGACTCTCATTGAGGTACAGTTCCTGATGGTGCTGACTCTCACTGGGATACAGTTCATGAAGGTGCCGAGTCACACAGGGATACAGTCCCGGAACGTGCTGAACCTCACTGGGATACAGTCCTTGAAGGTGTTGACTCTCACTGGGATACAGTTCCTGAAGGTGATGACTCTCACTCGGATACAGTTCCATAAGGTGCTGTCTCTCACTGGGATACAGTTCCTGAAGGTGCTGACTCTCACTGGGAGGCAGATCCTGAAGGTGCTGACTCTCACTGGGATCAGTCCCTGAATGTGCTGACTCTCACTGGGATCAGTCCCTGAATGTGCTGACTCTCACTGGGATACAGTCCCTGAAGGTGCTGACTCTCACTGGGATACAGTTCCTGAAGGTGCTGATTCTCACTGGGATACAGTTCCTGAAGGTGCTGAGTCTCACTATGATACCGTTCCTGAAGGGGTTGACCCTCACTGGGATACATCTCCTGAAGTTGCTGACCCTCATTGGGATACAATTCCTTAAGTTGATGCCTCTCATGAGGATACAGTTCCTGCAGGTGCTGACTCTCACTGGGATGTCGTTCCTGAAGGTGCAGACTCACATTATGATACCGTTCCTGAAGGTGCTGACCCTCACTGGGACACATCTCCTGAAGGTGCTGACCCTCACTGGGATACAGTTCCTGAAGGGGCTGAATCTCACTGGGATACAGCTCCTAAAGATGCTGACTCTCAGTGGGATACAGCTCCAGACGGGGCTGATTCTCACTGGGATACGGTTCCTGAAGGTGTTGACTCTCATTGGGACACAGTTCCTGATGGTGTTGACTCCCACTGGGCTACAGTGCCTGTAGGTGCTGACTCTCACTGGGATACAGTTGCAGATGGTGCTGGCCCTCAGTGGGATACCATTCCTGAAGGCGCTGGCTCTCACTCAGATACGGGTCCTGAAGGTGCTGACTCTCACTGGGATACAATTCCAGAAGGTGCCGGGTCACACTGGGATACAGATCCTGTGGTGCTGACTCTCACTGGGATACAGTTGCCGATGGTGCTGACTTTCACTGAGATACAGTTCCTGATGTTGCTGATTCTCACTGGGATACAGTTCCTGAAGGTGCTGACTCTAACTGGGATACAGTTCCTGAAGGAGCTACCCTTCACTGGGATACAGTTCCTGAAGGTGCTGACTCTCACTGGGATACAGTCCCTGAATGCGCTGACTCTCACTGGGATACAGTCCCTGAAGATGTTGACTGTCACTGGGAGACAGTTCCTGAAGGTGCTGATTTTCAATGGTATACAGTCCCTGAAGGTGTTGGCTCTCACTGGGATACAGTTCCTGATGGTGCTGACTCCCACTGGGCTACAAATCCTAAAGGTGCTGACTCTCACTGGGATACAGTTCCTGATGATGCTAACCCTCAGTGGGATACAATTCCTTAAGGTGGTGACTCTCATGAGGATACAGTTCCTGAATGTACTGACTCACTGGGACACAGTTCCTGAAGGTGCTGACTCTCATTGCGATACAGTTACTGATGGTGCTGACTCTCACTGGGATACAGTTCATGGAGGTGCCGAGTCACACTGGGATACAGACCCTGAACGTGCTGACTCTCACTCGGATACTGTTCCAAAAGGTGCTGATTCTCTCTGGGATACAGTTCCTGAAGGTGTTGACTCTCACTGGAATACAGTGCCTGAAGCATTTGACTCTCATTGAGATACAGTCCCTGAATGTGCTGACTCTCACTGGGATACAGTCCCTGAAGGTGTTTACTCTCACTGGGATACAGTTCCTGATGGTGCTGACTCTCACTGGGATACAGTTCATGAAGGTGCCAAGTCACACTGGGATGCAGTCCCTGATGGTGCTCACCCTCAGTGGGATACAGTTCCTGAAGGTGCTGACTCTCACTGGGATACAGTTCCTGATGGTGCTGACTCTCACTGGGATACAGTCCCTGAATGTGCTGACTCTCACTGGGATACAGTCCCTGAAGATGTTGACTCTCACTGGGAGACAGTTCCTGAAGGTGCTGATTCTCCGTGGTATACAGTCCCTGAAGGTGCTGACTCTCACTGGGATACAGTTGCTGATGGCGCTGACCCTCAGTGGGATTTCGTTCCTGAAGGTGCTGATTCTCAATGGGATACAGTTCCTGAATGTACTGACTCACTGGGACACAGTTCCTGAAGGTGCTGACTCTCATTGAGGTACAGTTCTTGATGGTGCTGACTCTCACTGGGATACAGTTCATGAAGGTGCCGAGTCACACAGGGATACAGTCCCGGAACGTGCTGAACCTCACTGGGATACAGTCCTTGAAGGTGTTGACTCTCACTGGGATACAGTTCCTGAAGGTGATGACTCTCACTCGGATACAGTTCCATAAGGTGCTGTCTCTCACTGGGATACAGTTCCTGAAGGTGCTGACTCTCATTGGGAGACAGATCCTGAAGGTGCTGACTCTCACTGGGATCAGTCCCTGAATGTGCTGACTCTCACTGGGATCAGTCCCTGAATGTGCTGACTCTCACTGGGATACAGTCCCTGAAGGTGCTGACTCTCACTGGGATACAGTTCCTGAAGGTGCTGATTCTCACTGGGATACAGTTCCTGAAGGTGCTGAGTCTCACTATGATACCGTTCCTGAAGGGGTTGACCCACACTGGGATACATCTCCTGAAGTTGCTGACCCTCATTGGGATACAATTCCTTAAGTTGATGCCTCTCATGAGGATACAGTTCCTGCAGGTGCTGACTCTCACTGGGATGTCGTTCCTGAAGGTGCAGACTCACATTATGATACCATTCCTGAAGGTGCTGACCCTCACTGGGATACAATTCCTGAAGGGGCTGAATCTCACTGGGATACAGCTCCTAAAGATGCTGACTCTCAGTGGGATACAGCTCCAGACGGGGCTGATTCTCACTGGGATACGGTTCCTGAAGGTGCCGAGTCACACTGGGATACAGTCCCTGAAGATGTTGACTCTCACTAGGAGACAGGTCCTGAAGGTGCTGATTCTGACTGGGACACAGTTCCGGAAGGTGTTGACTCTCATTGGGATACAGTTCCTGATGGTGCTGACTCCCACTGGGATACAGTCCCCGAATGTGCTGATTCTCACTGGTATACAGTCCCTGAAGGTGTTGACTCTCACTGGGATACAGTTCCTGATGGTGCTGACTCCCAGTGGGCTACAATTCCTCAACGTGCTGACTCTCACTGGGATACAGTTGCCGATGGTGGAGACCCTCGGTGGGATATAGTTCCTGAAGGTGCTGACTCACATTGCGATACAGTTCCTGATGCTGCTGATTCTCTCTGGGATACAGTTCATGAAGGTGCCGAGTGACACTGAGATACAGTTCCTGAACGTGCTGACCCTCACTGGGATACTGTCCTTGAAGGTGTTGACTCTCACTGGGATAAGTTCCTGAAGGTGCTGACTCTCACTGGGGTACAATTCGTGAAGGTGCTGACTCCAACTGGGATACAGTTCCTGAAGGTGCTGACTTTCACTGGGATACAGTTCCCGAATGTGCTGACTCTCTCTGGGACACAATTCCTGAAGGTGCTGACTCTCTCTGGGATACAATTTCTAAAGGTGCTGACTCTCACTGGGATACAGTTCGTGAAGGTGATGACTCTCGTTATGATACCGTTCCTGAAGGTGCTGGCTCTCATTGGGATATAGGTCCTTAAGGTGCTGATTCTCACTGGGACACAGTTCCAGCAGCCGCAGTTTCTCACTGAGATACAGATCCTGAAGGTGCTGACACTCACAGGGATACAGTTCCTGAAGGCGCTGACTCTCACTGGGATACAGTTCCTGAAGGTGCTGATTCTCACTGGGATACAGTCCCTGAAGGTGTTTACTCTCACTGGGATACAGTTCCAGAAGGTGTTGACTCTCTCTGAGATACAATTTCTAATGGTGCAGTTCCTGAAGGATCTGACTCTCACTGGGATACAGTACCTGAAGGTGCTGACTCTCACTGGGATACAGTTCCTGAAGGTGCTGAATCTCACTCGGATAGAGCTCCTGAAGATGCTGAGTTTCAGTGTGGCAGTATTCCTGAAGGTGCTGACTTTCACTGGGATACAGTTCCTGAAGGTGTTGACTGTCACTGGAATACAGTTCCCGAAGGAGCTGATTCTCGCTGGGGTACAGTTCCTGATAGTGCTGCTTCTCACTGGGATACAGTCCCTGAAGGTGCTGACTCACAGTGGGATACAGTTCCTCAAGGTGCCGAGTCACACTGGGATACAGTTCCTGAAGGTGCTAACTGTCACTCTGGGACAAAGTTCGTGAATATGCTAACCTCCTCTGGGATACAGTTCCTGAAAGTGCTGACTCTCGCTGGAATACAGTTCCTGAAGGTGCTGAGTCTAACTGGGATACAGTTCCTGAAGGTGCTGGCTTTCATTGGAATACCGTCCCTGAAGGTGCTGACACTCACTGGGATACAGTTCCTGAAGGTGCTGACTCTCACTGGGATCAGTCTCTGTATGTGCTGACTCTCACTGGGATACAGTCCTTGAAGGTGCTGACTCTCACTGGGATACAGTTACTGAAGGTGCTGACACTCACTGGGATGCAGTTCGTGAAGTTGCTTACTCTCACTGGGATACAGTCCTTGAAGGTGCTGACTCTCACTGGGATACAGTTACTGAAGGTGCTGACACTCACTGGGATGCAGTTCGTGAAGTTGCTTACTCTCACTGGGATACAGTTCCTGAAGGTGCTGACTCACATTATGATACCGTTCCTGAAGGTGCTGACTCTCACTGGGATACAATTCCTTCAGGTGATGACTCTCATTATGATACCGTTCCTGAAGGTGTTGACTCTCACTGGGAGTCAGTCCCTGAAGGTGATGACTCTCACTGGGATACCGTTCCTGAAAGTGCTGACTCTAACTGGGATACAGTCCCTGAAAGTGCTGACTCTCTATGGGATCCAGTTCCTGAAGGTGCTGAATCTCACTGGGATACAGTCCTGAAGGTGCTGACTGTCACTGGGATACAGTCCTGAAGGTGCTGACTCTCACTGGGATACAGTCCTGAAGGTGCTGACTGTCACTGGGATACAGTTCGTGAAGGTGATGACTCTCATTATGATACCATACCTGAATGTGCTGTCTCTCACTGGGATGCATCTCCTGAAGGTTTTGACCCTCACTGGGATACCATTCCTTCAGGTGATGACTCCCATTATGATACCATTCCTGAAGGTGCTGACACTCTCTGGGATACAGTTCCTGAAGGTGCTGATTCTCACTGGGATACAGTTCCTGAAGGTGCTGACTCTCATTGGGATACAGCTCCTGAAGGTGCTGACTCTCACTGGGGTAGAGTTACTGAAGGGGCTGAATCACACTGGGATATAGATCCTGAAGGAGGTGATTCTCACTGGGACACAGTTCCAGTAGCTGCAGTTTCTCACTGGGATACAGATCCTGAAAGTGCTGACTCTCTCTGGGATACAGTTCCTGAACGTGCTGACTCTCACTTGGATAGAGCTCCTGAAAATGCTGGCTCTCACTGGGATACAATTCCTGAAGGTGCTGAGTCACACTGGGATACAGATCCTGATGGTGCTGACTCTCACTGGGATACAGTTTCTGAAGGTGCTGACTCTCACTGGGATACAGTACCTGAAGGTGCTCACTTTCACTGAGATACAGTTCCTGATGTTGCTGAATCTCACTGGGATACCGTTCCTGAAGGTGCCGACTCTCACTGGGATACAGTTCTGAAGGAGCTACCTCTCACTGGGATACAGTTCCTGAAGGTGCTGACTCTCACTGGGATACCGTTCCTGAAGGTGCTGGCTCTCACTGGGATACAGCTCCTGAAGGTGCTGAATCTCACGTGGATACGGTTCCTGAAGGGGCTGACTCTCACTGGGATACAATTCCTGAAGGTGCTGAGTCACACTGGGATACAGTTCCTGACTCTCACTGGTATACAGTTCCTGACTCTCACTGGGATACAGTTCCTGAAGGAGCTACCTCTCACTGGGATACAGTTCCTGAAGGTGCTGACTCTCACAGGGTAACAGTTCTTGAAGGTGCCGATTCTCACTGGGATACAGTCCCTGAAGGTGTTGACTCTCACTGGGATACAGTCCCTGAATGTGTTGACTCTCATTGGGATACAGTTCTTGAAGGTGCTGACTCTCTATGGGATACAGATCCAAATGTTGCTGATTCTCACTGGGATACAACTCCTGAAGGTGCTGACTCTCACTGGGATACAGTTCCTGACAGTGCTGAGTTTCACTGGGATACAGTCCCTGAAGATGCTGACTCTCACTGGGATACAGTTCCTGAAGGTGCTGACTCTCACTGGGTTACAGTTCCTGAAGGAGCTGACTCTCACTGGGATACAGTTCCTGAAGGAGCTGATTCTCACTGGGATACAATTCCTAAAGCTGATGACTCTCACTCGGATACAGTTCCTGCAGCTGCTGACTCTCACTGGGATATGGTTCCTGAAGGTGCTGACTCCATCTGGGACACTGATCCCAAATGAGCTGATTCTCACTGGGATACAGTTCCTGAAGGTGCTGAGTTTCACTGGGATACAGTCCCTGAAGATGCTGTCTCTCACTGGGATACAGCTCCTGAAGGTGCTGACTCTCACTGGGTTACAGTTCCTGAAGGAGCTGACTCGCACTAGGATACAATTCCTAAAGCTGATGACTCTCATTCGGGTACAGTTCCTGCAGCTGCTGACTCTCACTGGGATACGGTTCCTGAAGGTGCTGACTCCATCTGGGACACAGTTCCTGAAGGCGCTGACTCTCACTGGGATACAGTTCCTGAGGGTGCTGATTCTCACTGGGATACAGTTCCTGAAGAGGCTGACTCTCTCTGGGATACAATTCCTGAATGTGCTGACTCCATCTGGGACACAGATCCCAAACGTGCTGATTCTCGCTGGGATACAGTCCCTGAAGGTGCTGACTCTCACTGGGATACAGTTCCTGATGTTGCTGACTTTCACTGGGATACAGTTCCTGACGGTGCTGACTCTCACTGGGATACAGTTCCTGAATTGGAACTTGACTCTCTTGCTCTCATTAAGTGGTCGTGAGTTTGGCAAGTACTAAGGAGCCTTGATGAGTTTCTGCAGTGCATCATGCATCATGAGGTCAGAAGTGGGGACGTTTGCTGAAGATTGTACAATGTTTAGTACCATTCACTACTCGTCAGACACTGACGCTGTCCATGTTCAAATACAAAGAAGCAACGAAACAAACAAAGAAACCTACAGCACAGGAACAAACCCTTCGGCCCTCCAAGCCTGCACCGATTGAGATCCTTTGTCTAACCCGTGATCTATTTTCTAACGGTCTGTGTCCATTTGCTCCCTGCCCATCCATGTACCTGTCCAAATATATCTTAAACGATGCTAATGTGTCTGCGTCTACCACCTCCGCTGGCAACGTGTTCCAGGCGCCCACAACCCTCTGTGTAAAGAACTTTCCACGCATATCTCTCTTCAACTTTCCTCCTCTCACTTTGAACTCGTCACCCCTAGTAATTGAGTCCCCCACTCTGGGAAAAAGCTTTATGCTATCCACCCTGTCTCTACCCCTCATTATTTTGTAGACCTCAATTAGGTCCCCGCTCAATCTCCGTCTTTCTAATGAAAATAATCCTAATCTATTCAACCTCTCTTCATAGCTACCACCCTCCATACCAGGCAACATCCTGGTGAACCTCCTCTGCACCCTCTCAAAAGCATCCACATCCTTTTGGGAATGTGGCGACCAGAACTGCACACAGTACTCCAAATGTGGCCGAACCAAAGTCCTATACAACTGCAACATGAGCTGCCAACACTTGTGCTCAGTACCCCGTCCAGTGAAGGAAAGCATGCCATATGCCTTCTTGACCACCCTATTGACCTGCGTTGTCACCTTCAGGGAACAATGGACCTGAACACCCAGATCTCTCTGTTCATCAATTTTCCCCAGGACTTTTCCATTTACTGTATCGTTTGCCCTTGAATTTGATCTTCCAAAATGCATCACCTCGCGTTTGCCTGGATTGAGCTCCATCTGCCATTTATCTGCCCAACTCTCCAATCTATCTACATTCTGCTGTAATCTCTGACAGTCCCCTTCACTATCAGCTACTCCACCAAGCTTAGTGTCATCAGCAAACTTGCTGATCAGACCACCTACACCTTCCTCCAGATCATTTACATATATCACAAACAACAGTGGTCCTAGCACAGATCCCTGTGGAACACCACTGGTTACAGGTCTCCAATTTGAGAAACTCCCTTCTACTACTACCCTCTGTCTCCTGTTGCCCAGCCAGTTTTTTATCCATCTAGCTAGATCTGGACAAAATCCATACTTGGGCTGACAATTACAAATAACATGCATGCCACACACATGCCAGACAATGGCAATCTCCAATTAAAGACAATCTAATTACTTCCCCTTGACATTCAAAGGTGTTATCATCATTGAATCCCTCTCCATCAACATTGTGGAGATTACCATTGATCAGAAACTCAGTTGGACTTGCCACATAAACACAGTGGCTACAGGAACAGTTCAGAGGGTAGGAATGCTACAGTGAGTAGCTCACCTCCTGACTCCTGAACCTTGTCCACCATTTGCAAGGCACAAGTCAGGAGTGTGCTGGAATACTCCCCACTCGTCTGGAATGAACATAGAACATTACAGCACAGTACAGGCCCTTTGGCACTCGATGTTGTGCCGACCTGTCATACCGATCTCAAGCCCATCTAACCTACAGTATTCCATGTACGTCCATATGCTTATCCAACGATGGCTTAAATGTACCTAAAAGTTGGCGAATCTACTACTGTTGCAGGCAAAGCGTTCCATTCCCTTACAACTCTCTGAGTAAAGAAACTACCTCTGACAATGAGTGCAGCTCCAACAATATTCAAGAAGCTTGACAGCATCCAGGACAAAGCAGCCGCTTGATTGGCACCACATTCACAAGTATCCACTCCCTCCACCACCGACACTCAGTCACAGCAGAACTACCTGCAAGATGCACTGCAGAAATTCACCAATCCCTTAATCATCTTATACATCTCAATCAGATCCCCTCTCATCCTCCTAAACTCAAGTGTATACAAGTCCAGTCGCTCCAATCTTTCAACATATGATAGTCCCGCCATTCCGGGAATTGACCTCATGAACCTATGCTGCACTCCCTCAATAGCCAAAATGTCCTTCCTCAAATTTGGAGACCAAAACTGCACACAGTATTCCAGGTGTGGTCTCACCAGGGCCCTGTACAGCTGCAGAAGGACCTCTTTGCTCCTATACTCAATTCCTCTTGTTATGAAGGCCAGCATGCCATTAGCTTTCTTCACTGCCTGCTGTACCTGCATGCTTGCTTTCATTAGCTACCACCCTCCATACCAGGCAACATCCTGGTGAACCCTCTCCAAAGCATCCACATCCTTTTGGGAATGTGGCAACCAGAACTGTACACAGTATTCCAAATGTGGCCGAATAAAAGTCCTATAGAACTGCAACATGACCTGCCAACTCTTGTACTCAATACCCCGCCCAATGAAGGAAAGCATGCCATATGCCTTCTTGACCACCCTATTGACCTGCGTTGTCACCTTCAGGGAACAATGGACCTGAACACCCAGATCTCTCTGTTCATCAATATTCCCTAGGACTTTTCCATTTACTGTATGGTTCGCCCTTGAATTTGATCTTAAAAAATGCATCACCTCACATTTGCCCAGATTGAACTCCATCTGCCATTTATCTGCCCAACTCTCCAGTCTATGTGTATTCTGCTGTAATCTCTGACAGTCCCCTTCACTATCTGCTACTCCACCAATCTTAGTGTCATCTGCAAATTTTCCTGTTTTTTTTTATTTTGTAGGTGTAGATACAGGCCATTCAGCCCATTCAGTTCACACGAACCCTCTGACGGCCATCCTACCCAGATCCACACCCACCCCAACTCTTTCCCTGTAACCCTGCAGAAACCATGGCTAATTCACTCAGCCTACACACCCGTGGATACTATGGACAATTTAGTATGGCCAATCCATCCAAACTGCACATCTTTAGACTGTAGGAGGAAACTGTAGCACTGGGAGGCAACCCACACAGACACGATGAAAGTATGTAAGCTCCACACAGACAGTCACCCAAAGGTAGAATTGAATCTGGGTTCCCGGTGCTTTGTGAGGCAGCAGTGCTAACTCCTTGCTCACTGTGTTACTATCATCTATACTGTCTTCAATAACTTGAAGACTTTGTTCAGATCACCATTTAACCTTCTAAATTCTGGAGAAAACAGGCTTAATCTGTCTAATTACTCCTCATTCTTTACGCAGAGGGTGGTGAGTGCTTGGAACGCGTTGCCAGTGGAGGTGGTAGAGGCGGGCACGATAGCATCATTTAAGATGTACCTGGACAGATACATGAACGGGCAGGGAGCAGAGGGATACAGATCCTTGGAAAGTAGGTGACAGGTTTAGATAGAGATCTGGATCGGTGCAGGCTTGGAGGGCCGAAGGGCCTGTTCCTGTGCTGTAATTTTCTTTGTTCTTTGTCTTTATAACTTAGCCCCAGAAGTCCAGGTATCATTCTAATAACCTGAACTCCCAAGGCTGTTTGAATATCCACTCTATTTAACTTCATACCATCTAGAAAGTACCCTGATCTATCCTTTTCTTGGTGTCAAATGGATAACCTCACACTTGATTTATTATTGTCACATGTACCAAATTACAGTGAAAAGTATTGTTTTGTGTGCTATCCAGGCAAATCATACTTTATATATGTACATCATAGTAATAGAAGTGAATGTAAAATATAGTTGTTTGAGAGGAGGTACAGAGTAAGATCAGCTCCAATATATGAGAGGTCCGTTCATAAGTCTGATAACAGCAGGGACAAAGCAGTTTTCGAATCTATTGGTACATGTTTTCAAACTTTTGTATCTTCTGCCCGATGGAAGAGGGCAGAAGAGAGTATAGCCAGGGTGAGGAGGGTCTTTGATTATGTTGGCTGCTTTCCTGAGGCAGAGGGAATTGCTTACAATGAAATTCATCTGCTACAGTTTTGCCCATTCACTTAGTCTATCAGTATTTTATCCTTTCAACTACACTATTTCCAATGCCACTTAACTTTGTGCCATCAGCAAATTTGGACATATGAATTTCTGTGCTTTTATCCAAGTTGTTAATAAATTATGTGAATAATTGAGACTGAACACAGATTCTTGCAGGACATCACTGGTCACATCCTAAATTTGAGTACCTACTCATTATCCCTACTTTCTGTTGCCTGTCACTCAACCAATTTCCCAGCCTTCTCAGTAATTTTCCCTCAGTTCTGTAAGCTTCTACCTTTGCTAACTGTCTCTCTTGTAGAACTTTATCAAACTTTATCCCTCTTCAAAAAATTCAATGAAGCTTGTCAGGCATGACCTACCTGTCAATAATCCATACCAGTTTTATTTAACTGAACATTTTTGAGCTTTTCAGTTATTGAAGCCTTTCTTATATTAACTCTGATAATTTCCCCACCACAGTGGTGTTACACTCATGCCATTATATCATAGAACTTTGCAATTTGTCTCAGGCACGGGGACATCCAAGGTAGCTCTTATTTTGCTTCCCTAAGTACCACTTGATCTTGTCTACTAGTGTGGCCTAACTAGTCAAATTGGCTTTGGCAAACTCATTTTCAGTCAGATTTGACAAAATTGGCTCTGAGTAACTATTTAAAAAGCTAATTCAAATGATGCACATATTCTTCCCAGGTTTGGAGAACGCAACCAAGTCATCAATGTTGAGAACATAGTTACACATTTTTTCAATAGATTTAATTAATTAATATTTTTTCACCTTTATCTTAGAACATAGAACATAGAAAAGTACAGCACAGTACAGGCCCTTCGGCCCATGATGTTGAGCCGTGGAATAATCCTAATCCAAAAATAAAATAACCTAACCTACATTCCCCTCAATTCAATGCTGTCCATGTGCATGTCCAGCAGTCGCTTAAATGTCACTAATGACTCTGCTTCCACGACTACCACTGGTAAACTATTCCGTGCGTTCACAACTCTCTGGGTGAAGAACCTCGCTCTGACGTCTCCTCTATACCTTCCTCCTAACACCTTAAAACTATGACCGTCTCGTGGCATTCAATCCTGCCCTGGGGAAAAGTCTCTGGCTATCGACTCTATCCATGCCTCTCATTACCTTGTACACCTCAATCAGGTCACCTCTCTTCCTCCTTCTCTCCAGAGAGAAAAGTCCAAGCTCAGTCAACCTCTCCTCGTAAGACACGCCCTCCAGTCCAGGCAGCATCCTGGTAAACCTCCTATGCACCCTCTCCAAAGTCTCCACATCTTTCCTATAATAGGGCGACCAGAACTGGATACAATATTCCAAGTGTGGTCTCACCAGGGTTTTGTAGAGCTGCAGCATAACCTCGCGGCTCTTAAACTCGATCCCCCTGTTAATGAAAGTCAAAACACCATATGCTTTCTTAACAACCTTATCCACCTGGGTGGCAACTTTGAGGGAGCTATGCACTTGAACACCAAGATCCCACTGTTCCTCCACACTGCCGAGAATCCTGCCTTTAATTCTATATTCAGCATTTAAGTTCGACCTTCCAAAATGCATCACTTCGCATTTATCCATGTTGAACTCCATCTGCCATTTCTCAGCCCAGCTCTGCGTTCTGTCAATGTCTCGCTGAAGCCTGCAATAGCCCTCGATACTATCGGCACCTCCAATCTTTGTGTCATCAGCAAACATACTAACACACCCCTCAACCTCCTCATCCAAGTCATTTATAAAAGCTAGAAAGAGCAGAGGCCCAAGAACAGAGTCCTGTGGGACACCACTCAGCACTGAACTCCAGGCAGAATACTTACCATCTACAACCACTCTCTGCCTCCTGTCAGCCAACCAATTTGCTGGCCAATTATTGGAAAGTTGCTGGTGCATTTTTCATTCCAAATGGCATGACTTTGCACTGAAAAAGTCCATCCATTGTTACAAAAGCTGACATTTCTTTGGCTCCATTCATCAATGGATCTTCCTAATAACCTTTTACAAAAATTGACTTGATAATGTACTGTGCTTGACCAATAATTTCAATATAGCCATTGGTTCATGGAATCAGATAGGATCTGCCTTTGTCAATGCATTGCCTGTGTGACAATCAATGCATAATCTTTGGGTTTGGGTAGGTGATACAGTCCAGAACAAACATGTGGATCACCTGAAAGCCATTACCTCATAAACAGGGCAACAATAAAACATACCTGGCCCCTCAGAACAACGCAAAGGTCTGGCAGAAACCACAGGTGCTTCCCCCCTCCATCTAGTATCAAGAAGAGAGTCTGAAATAGATGCAGCCTTGATACTGTTGCCACCAGAAGGGGAGACTCTTCAGAAACATTCTGGATGTAAGAAACAAGCTACAGTCATAGAACATAGACATAGAACATTACAGCACAGTACAGGCCCTTCGGCCCTCGATGTTGTGCCGACCTGTCATACCAATCTCAAGCCCATCTAACCTACACTATTCCATGTACGTCCATATGCTTGTCCAATGACGACTTAAATGTACCTAAAGTTGGTGAATCTACAACCGTTGCAGGCAAAGCGTTCCATTCCCTTACTACTCTGAGTAAAGAGACTACCTCTGACATCTGTCCTATATCTTTCACACCTCAATTTAAAGCTATGCCCCTTCGTGCTCGCCATCACCATCCTAGGAAAAAGGCTCTCCCTATCCAACCCTCTGATTATTTTATATGCTTCAATTAAGTCACCTCTCAACCTTCTCTCTAATGAAAACAGCCTCAAGTCCCTCAGCCTTTCCTTGTAAGACCTTCCCTCCATACCAGGCAACATCCTAGTAAATCTCCTCTGCACCCTTTCCAAAGCTTCCACATCCTTCTTATAATGCGGTGACCAGAACTGTACACAATACTCCAAGTGTGGCTGCACCAGAGTTTTGTACAGCTTCACCATAACCTCTTGGTTCCGGAACTCGATCCCTCTATTAATAAAAGCTAAAACACTGTATGCCTTCTTAACAGGCCTGTCAACCTGGGTGGCAACTTTCAAGGATCTGTGTACACGGTCACCGAGATCTCTCTGCTCATCTACACTGCTAAGAATCTTACCATTAGCCCTGTACTTTTCCGGTTACTCCTACCAAATTGCATCACCTCACACTTGTCTGCATTAAACTCCATTTGCCACCTCTCAGCCCAGCTCTGCAGTTTATCTATGTACACCACTTGTGTCTGAGTCAGAGGAATTGGGCCAGGGGTGAGAGTATTGCAAGGGAAGCTACAAGCGAAAGACCAGGCCTAAATCTCTTGGACCTAGGGAGGGAGGGATGCAGTAATTAGAACCAGGTGGACATCTAACCACATTGTTCTTGATTTGTCCAAGTTAACAACCCCAATCAGGAAAGTTCTGAGGAGGGGTCACCAGAACCAAAATGTTAATTCTAATTTCTCTTCACAGATATTGCCAGATCTGCTGAGCTTTTCCAGCAACGTCTGGTTTTGTTTCTGATCAGGAAGGCCTTAGCTGACCAATATAAATTAACAGATTAAAATCTCCTCAGTTGAGGCCTGATTCTGAGCTGGCTGGTCACAACCAGTATACTGTGCACTAATAAAGAAAGGGTGACTTTATGTTGGGACACTGGCCTCTGTGCAGTTATTTCAGATTTGAAGCTCTTTTTTTGCTAATCACCCTGTTCAGAATTGTGGCCAGCCCTCCTGGTCTAGAGGTAAGGACATGACTGCTGTACCACAAGAATCCCTTGAATTGAAGTTGGTCTGGAAGACCTGCTGACAGGCTACAGCTGTCAGCAATTTTGATTTCATCAACAAGGATCTTGGTGGACTGTGAAGACTCATCCAATTCTATCTTCCCTTTTTCTGACCATCGGCCAATAAGGGTGTTTCTCTTTTGCACGTTGAGAGTTTTCTTTTCCAATAAAATTTCTGCAGGATCTTTGTCTGATGTGTTTGTTTGTGTTAAGATCAAATGGGAACAAAGTTCTCCTTCCAGATTCCAGTTTAGATGTTAACCAGTTTTGCCGTTTGTTTATAAGAGTAAGTTTTATTTTAGAACACATTACTAAAACCTGATGAATGACTCTTTTATTCTGGAGACCAATGCAAAAGAAAAACAATGAGCTGTTTTGATAATAGAATCAAAATATTTGTAATAATGGTGCAATTGGAGTAGTGGGGTTTGATAATGAATGCACTCTCCTATCTCAGACACAATACATTCACAACAGAAATCCAGCATCTAAGAATTATGAGATTTTAAAAGAAGTTTTATGAAAATACCTTTGGACCTTCCCCAATTTCATGAGGTCAAATTTTTAATAATTATATTCTGAGGACATTGGCACCAACCTCACACAATTCTGACAGTTCCAACAACTTGACAATTTCTGTATGAACTTTCCTGGCTTGGTTGCTGCACAGACTAGGAACCATCTGGAGTAATGTGATTCATCTGAAAAGACATGATTCAGTGAGCACAGGGTGGTCAGGGAATGGGAGTCGGCATGAGTTGGGAAGCTGAGTTATACAATGACCTGGTGTTGCATGAGTGTAGAATATTGGAAAATCAGACGAATGAATGTTTTAGAGCAGACCTGTGACACATGGGTGAAGCTAGCTGATACCTTGATGCCTTCCGACATCATCCTCTTACCCATTTCCCTTCAATAACACCCTGTGATACCGCCCTCCACCTCAATGCCTCCCTCTGAAACTCTCAGCAATACCACACTCTGATATGCCCCTCGAGCTCAAGGCCACCCTCTTAGCCCCTCCCCTTTCAATTCCAACCTCTGGTACTACCCTCTCCTTCAATAACACGCTCTGATACCCCCCCCCCATCACTACCGCACAGTTAAATCCCTCACTCAAGATAACGCCCTCTAATATACCCACTTCCCCTCAGTAACACCTTATAGCCTCCTCTCTCAGTAATGCCCCTCATAGACCACCCTCCTCCATCAGTAATGCCGCCTCATAGACCACCCTCCTCCCTCAGTAATGCCCTCATAGACCACCCTCCTCCCTCATTAATGCCCTCATAGACCACCCTCCCCCTCAGTAATGCCCCTCATAGACCACCCTCCCCCTCAGTAATGCCCCCTCATAGACCACCCTCCTCCCTCAAATGCCCTCATAGACCACCCTCCCCCCTCATTAATGCCCTCATAGACCACCCTCCCCCTCAGTAATGCCCCCTCATAGACCACCCTCCTCCCTCAAATGCCCTCATAGACCACCCTCCTCCCTCCTTAATGCCCTCAAAGACCACCCTCCCCCTCAGTAATGCCCCCTCATAGACACCTTCCCCTTCAGTAAGGCCCCCTCATAGACCACCCTCCCCCTCAGTAATGCCCCTCATAGACCCCCTCCCCCTCAGTAATGCCCCCTCACATACCCGCTCCTCCTCAGTAATGACTCCTCACAGACCCCTCCCGCTCAGTAATGCCCTCATAGATGACCATCCTCCTCAGTAATGCCCCCTCATAGACCCCCCTGCCCCTCAGTAATGCCCCCTCACAGACTCCCTCCCCTTCAGTAATTACCCCACATAGACCACGCTCCCCCTCGTAATGCCCTCTCATAGATCACCTTAACCCTCAGTAATGTTCCCTCATAGGCCACCCAACCCCTCAGTAATGCCCTCATAGACACCTCCCCCTCAGTAACGCCACCTCACAGACCTCCACCCCCTCAGTAATGCCCCCTCATAGACGTCCTCCCCCTCAGTAATGCCCACTCATAGACACCCTCCCCCTCAGTAATGCCCACAAATAGACCTCCTCCCCCTCGCCCTCAGTAATGACCTCCTAGAGCTCCTCCCCCTCAGTAATGCTCCCTCATGGACCCCTTCACACTCAGTAATGCCCTCTCCGAGACCCCCTCCCCCTCAGTAATGCCATCATAGACGACCATCCTCCCCCTCAGTAATGCCCCTTCATAGACCCCCTCCCCCTCAGTAATGCACCCTCAGAGACACCCTCCCCCTCAGTAATGCACCCTCAGAGACACCCTCCCCCTCAGTAATACCCTCAAAGGCCCACTCCACCTCACTAATGCCCTCATAGACCTCCTCCCCCTCAGTAATGCCTCCTCATAAACCTCCTCCCCCTCAGTAATGCCTCCTCATAAACCTCCTCCCCCTCAGTAATGCCTCCTCATAAACCTCCTCCCCCTCAGTAATGCCTCCTCATAAACCTCCTCCCCCTCAGTAATGCCTCCTCATAAACCTCCTCCTCCACAGTAATGCCACCTCATAGACCACCCTCCCCCTCAGTAATGCCCCCTCACAGACCTCCTCCCCCTCAGTAATGCCGACTCATAAACCTCCTCCCCCTCAGTAATGCCTCCTCATAAACCTCCTCCCCCTCAGTAATGCCTCCTCATAAACCTCCTCCCCCTCAGTAATGCCTCCTCATAAACCTCCTCCTCCACAGTAATGCCACCTCATAGACCACCCTCCCCCTCAGTAATGCCCCCTCACAGACCTCCTCCCCCTCAGTAATGCCCTCATAGACGACCATCCCCCTCAGTAATGCCCCCTCATCGACACCCTCCCCCTCAGTAATGCCCCCTCATAGACGTCCCCCCCTCAGTAATGCCGACTCATAGACACCCTCCCCCTCAGTAATGCCCCCTCATAGACCTCCTCCCCCTCAGTAATGCACCCTCATCGACCTCCTACCCCTCCCCCTCAGTAATGCCCCCTCATAGACCCCCTCCTCCTCAGTAATGCCCCCCATAGCCCCATCCCCCACAGTAATGCCCCCTCATTGACCTCCTCCCCCTCAGTAATGACCCCTCATTGACCCCCTCAGTAATGCCCCCTCATCGACACCCTCCCCCTCAGTAATGACCCCTCATTGACCTCCTCCCCCTCAGTAATGACCCCTCATTGACCCCCTCAGTAATGCCCCCTCATCGACACCCTCCCCCTCAGTAATGACCCCTCATTGACCCCCTCAGTAATGCCCCCTCATCGACACCCTCCCCCTCAGTAATGCCCCCTCATAGAATCCCTCCCCCTCAGTAATTCTCTCTCACAGACCCGCTCCCCCTCAGTAATGCCGTCACAGACCCGCTCCCCCTCAGTAATTCTCTCTCACAGACCCGCTCCCCCTCAGTAATGCACACTCACATACCCCCCCTCCCCCGATCCCCGAAAGGAAGCCGTCCCCCACCTGAGCCGGTTGCTAGGTTCCCCGTTGCCTGGATACCGACAGCCTTTGATCGGGTGGTTCGTGAGCGTCAGCAGCCGCTGAGGACCCCGCGCCGCTTCTGGAAGGTGGCCGGAGTGTGCCTGAGGCCGGGAGCGGGGCCGCGGAGTTCGAGCGGCCGTGTTTGGCTGAGCTCCCGGGCCCCAGGCGCACACCCAGGACCGAGTGTCCGTGTCCGTGTCCGTGTCCGTGTCTGTGTCTGGCCGGGCTGTAAGTGGCAGACACAGCCTCTGGTCCGGCCCTGTATCCGTGCGCTGCACACTGGGCCCCGGGCCCCGGCCTCTCCCCGCGATGCTGCCGGAGCCCGAGTGCCGGGTTCTCTCCATCCAGAGTCACGTCGTCCGCGGCTTCGTCGGAAACAAGTCAGCGGCGTTTCCGCTGCAGGTCAGTCCCGGGAGGTGGCGGAGAGGCTCTCCATGAACCGACTGATCCCCCCCAACCCCCTTCACTGCCCCCCCCCAACCCCCTTCACTGCCCCCCCCCAACCCCCTTCACTGCCCCCCCCCAACCCCCTTCACTGCCCCCCCCCAACCCCCTTCACTGCCCCCCCCCAACCCCCTTCACTGCCCCCCCCCAACCCCCTTCACTGCCCCCCCCCAACCCCCTTCACTGCCCCCCCCCAACCCCCTTCACTGCCCCCCCCAACCCCCTTCACTGCCCCCCCCAACCCCCTTCACTGCCCCCCCCCAACCCCCTTCACTGCCCCCCCCAACCCCCTTCACTGCCCCCCAACCCACTGATCTCCCCACCCGCCACTGATCTCCCCACCCGCCACTGATCTCCCCACCCCCCACTGATCTCCCCACCCCCCACGGATCTCCCCACCCCCCACGGATCTCCCCACCCCCCACTGATCTCCCCACCCCCCACTGATCTCCCCACCCCCCACTGATCTCCCCACCCCCCACTGATCTCCCCACCCCCCACTGATCTCCCCCAACCACTGATCTCCCCCAACCACTGATCTCCCCACCCCCCACTGATCTCCCCCAACCACTGATCCCCCCCCCACTGATCTCCCCCAACCACTGATCCCCCCCCCACTGATCTCCCCCAACCACTGATCCCCCCCCCACTGATCTCCCCCAACCACTGATCCCAGCCCCCACTGATCCCACCCCCCACTGATCTCCCCCCCACTGATCTCCCCCAACCACTGATCCCAGCCCCCACTGATCCCACCCCCCACTGATCTCCCCCCCACTGATCTCCCCCAACCACTGATCCCAGCCCCCACTGATCCCACCCCACTGATCCCCCCCACCCCACTGATCCCCCCCACCCCACTGATCCCCCCCACCCCACTGATCCCCCCCACCCCACTGATCCCAGCCCCCACTGATCTCCCCCCCACTGATCTCCCCCCCACTGATCCCAGCCCCCACTGATCCCACTGATCCCACCCCCCACTGATCCCCCCCTCACTGATCCCACCCCCCACTGATCTCCCCTCCACTGATCCCACCCCCCACTGATCCCACCCCCCACTGATCTCCCCCAACCACTGATCCCAGCCCCCACTGATCCCACCCCACTGATCCCCCCCACCCCATTGATTCCCCCCCCACTCCAACTGACGCCCCCCTCACTGACCACCCCCCTTCCCAACTGACATCCTCCTTCACTGATGCCCCCTCCCCCCACTCTCCTCACTGAACTCCCCCCCCCACAAAATTCCATGCCCCCCTTCCCCCCCACCGTCGCTGACCCAACCCCCACAACTCTCCTCCCTGACCCCACACCCCCAAACCCATCTCCACCCCCCCCCACCACTGATCACCCCCCCTACTGACCACCCCACAGCTCTCCTCACTGACCCCACTTCTGCAAACTCTCCTCCACACTCACGTCACAGACCACCACACCACCCCCCCGTCACTGCTCCCCCTTTACCCCCTGCTGCATCCCCCCCATTGCTGTGTGGGAAGCCCCTCCCCATCAATGACTCCTCTTGGTGACTGTGACCCCCTGCCCTACCCACGTACTCTGCTCCATTCCAGCCTGCCCTCTTGCACTCATCCCACAAACCCAACTTGTCAGTCCTCCCTCTTGCCTCACAACTCCAAGCCCCACCTCACTCGCCTGCCTGCTGCCTCACTCTGTGTTTTGCTCCAACAGGTGTTGGGATTCGAGGTGGACTTAGTGAACTCGGTCCAGTTCTCCAACCATACGGGTAAGAAACAAACATCAGCTACACGTTTCGTTGACTCTGTTCACATCTCTGCTATTGTACATCCCTCAATTTCTTCAGTAAATCACAGCAGGAGAGCATGTAAAGGAAAGCTACTTTGAAAACTGACACAAATGATCTCGTGCAGCCTAAATCCGATTCTGAATTGATGCTTGTTGGGGGACAGGGTCCCCTACACAGTAACGCTTGCTGGAGTGTGCATTTTTCAGCATATCTCTGTAATTTACCCACTCCTTATTCTAATTGACCTTGAAGAATAACTGGCTGCCTCACGGAGGCCCCCTTTGCCATGTGCTGCAGTTACGGATGAGCTTTGTCAACAGTGATAATGAACAAGTGTAAAGTCCTCATCATATCAGTGCCTGTGTTTCATCAAGATCTCTGTGTAATTCACTGGAATGGCTGAATGTCACATTACACTCTGGCTGAACCTGTGCCTAACCTCCAGCCTGTTACCCTCTGACTCTTGTATAAATGTCCATTTCCATTGTGGTTGAAGAAGCAGCAGTGCAGTTTTGACCACACAGTAATGGTACTGGTTACGGGTGTCACTTCATCTGAAATGCTTTCATTGGTATCTTGTTTAATGCATTAATGTTTAGTTAAGAGCAGCAATAAAAAGATCAGCAACATGAGAGAGCAGGCTACTGAGCTAAAGCTCTGCTGTTGGAGGACGCCTTGCTTCTTTCTTGTCGACTCTCTAATACAAGTCTCTGTCATGTGGGCTATTTGAATGCAGGGACTCTTTACTGAAGGTGCAAAGTATAGGCTTCATTTATTATAGCAAAGACCCTTCATTCTCAGCATCTTCCAATAGGACAGGTTTGTGGAAACCTGGAAGTGTATCTCCAGCAGTTTATGGCAAAGTGTGTACCAGCATGTTGCCTGATGTACAAGGCTGTAGCACACTGGCAGCAGGTATTGTGCAGTTATCTGCTTCTCTCAGGAAATATCAGAATATCTGTGTCCACTTCCCACGATGTTAGCACTATTTTTAAATAACAGAAACCTATTCATACTTGCTGGCTCCACCTGAAATTTTAAACGTAACCTAAATGCTGCAGAATACGTAGACCCTAACTAACCAGGCCACTCTATAAGGGGAAGTGTAGGTGTACGGTGCAGGGCTGTGCCTGTGTGCTGCTGTCTCCCTCTAGCTTTGACGAGTTTTTGGTGAAGGTACCAATAATTCTGATGAAATGTATCAGAGTCCGAGATAATGGGAACTGCAGATGCTGGAGATTCCAAGATAATAAAATGTGAGGCTGGATGAACACAGCAGGCCAAGCAGCATCTCAGGAGCACAAAAGCTGACGTTTCGGGCCTAGACCCTTCATCAGAGAGGGGGATGGGGGGAGGGAACTGGAATAAATAGGGAGAGAGGGGGAGGCGGACCGAAGATGGAGAGTAAAGAAGATAGGTGGAGAGGGTGTAGGTGGGGAGGTAGGGAGGGGATAGGTCAGTCCAGGGAAGACGGACAGGTCAAGGAGGTGGGATGAGGTTAGTAGGTAGCTGGGGGTGCGGCTTGGGGTGGGAGGAAGGGATGGGTGAGAGGAAGAACCGGTTAGGGAGGCAGAGACAGGTTGGACTGGTTTTGGGATGCAGTGGGTGGGGGGGAAGAGCTGGGCTGGTTTAGGGATGCAGTGGGGGAAGGGGAGATTTTGAAACTGGTGAAGTCCACATTGATACCATATGGCTGCAGGGTTCCCAGGCGGAATATGAGTTGCTGTTCCTGCAACCTTCGGGTGGCATCATTGTGGCAGTGCAGGAGGCCCATGATGGACATGTCATCAAGAGAATGGGAGGGGGAGTGGAAATGGTTTGCGACTGGGAGGTGCAGTTGTTTGTTGCGAACTGAGCGGAGGTGTTCTGCAAAGCGGTCCCCAAGCCTCCGCTTGGTTTCCCCCAATGTAGAGAAAGCCGCACCGGGTACAGTGGATGCAGTATACCACATTGGCAGATGTGCAGGTGAACCTCTGCTTAATGTGGAATGTCATCTTGGGGCCTGGGATGGGGGTGAGGGAGGAGGTGTGGGGACAAGTGTAGCATTTCCTGCGGTTGCAGGGGAAGGTGCCGGGTGTGGTGGGGTTGGAGGGCAGTGTGGAGCGAACAAGGGAGTCACGGAGAGAGTGGTCTCTCCGGAAAGCAGACAGGGGTGGGGATGGAAAAATGTCTTGGGTGGTGGGGTCGGATTGTAAATGGCGGAAGTGTCGGAGGATAATGCGTTGTATCCGGAGGTTGGTAGGGTGGTGTGTGAGAACGAGGGGGATCCTCTTGGGGCGGTTGTGGCGGGGGCGGGGTGTGAGGGATGTGTCGCGGGAAATGCGGGAGACGCGGTCAAGGGCGTTCTCAATCACCGTGGGGGGGAAGTTGCGGTCCTTAAAGAACTTGGACATCTGGGATGTGCGGGAGTGGAATGTCTTATCGTGGGAGCAGATGCGGCGGAGGCGGAGGAATTGGGAATAGGGGATGGAATTTTTGCAGGAGGGTGGGTGGGAGGAGGTGTATTCTAGGTAGCTGTGGGAGTCGGTGGGCTTGAAATGGACATCAGTTACAAGCTGGTTGCCTGAGATGGAGACTGAGAGGTCCAGGAAGGTGAGGGATGTGCTGGGGATGGCCCAGGTGAACTGAAGGTTGGGGTGGAAGGTGTTGGTGAAGTGGATGAACTGTTCGAGCTCCTCTGGGGAGCAAGAGGCGGCGCCGATACAGTCATCAATGTACCGGAGGAAGAGGTGGGGTTTGGGGCCTGTGTAGGTGCGGAAGATGGACTGTTCCACGTAACCTACAAAGAGGCAGGCATAGCTGGGGCCCATGCGGGTGCCCATGGCCACCCCCTTAGTCTGTAGGAAGTGGGAGGAGTCAAAAGAGAAGTTGTTGAGTGTCAACCACCCACGCCCTCCACCTCCTCCAGGACTTCCAATTCCCTGGCCCCCAACACCTCATATTCACCATGGACGTCCAGTCCCTGTACACCTGCATTCCGCATGGAGATGGCCTCAAGGCCCTCCGCTTCTTCCTGTCCCGCAGGCCCGACCAGGCCCCCTCCACCGACACTCTCATCCGCCTAGCTGAACTCGTCCTCACACTCAACAACTTCTCTTTTGACTCCTCCCACTTCCTACAGACTCAGGGGGTGGCCATGGGCACCCGCATGGGCCCCAGCTATGCCTGCCTCTTTGTAGGTTACGTGGAACAGTCCCTCTTCCGCACCTACACAGGCCCCAAACCCCACCTCTTCCTCCGGTACATTGATGACTGTATCGGCGCCGCCTCTTGCTCCCCAGAGGAGCTCGAACAGTTCATCCACTTCACCAACACCTTCCACCCCAACCTTCAGTTCACCTGGGCCATCTCCAGCACATCCCTCACCTTCCTGGACCTCTCAGTCTCCATCTCAGGCAACCAGCTTGTAACTGATGTCCATTTCAAGCCCACCGACTCCCACAGCTACCTAGAATACACCTCCTCCCACCCACCCTCCTGCAAAAATTCCATCCCCTATTCCCAATTCCTCCGCCTCCGCCGCATCTGCTCCCACGATAAGACATTCCACTCCCGCACATCCCAGATGTCCAAGTTCTTTAAGGACCGCAACTTCCCCCCCACGGTGATTGAGAACGCCCTTGACCGCGTCTCCCGCATTTCCCGCGACACATCCCTCACACCCCGCCCCCGCCACAACCGCCCCAAGAGGATCCCCCTCGTTCTCACACACCACCCTACCAACCTCCGGATACAACGCATTATCCTCCGACACTTCCGCCATTTACAATCCGACCCCACCACCCAAGACATTTTTCCATCCCCACCCCTGTCTGCTTTCCGGAGAGACCACTCTCTCCGTGACTCCCTTGTTCGCTCCACACTGCCCTCCAACCCCACCACACCCGGCACCTTCCCCTGCAACCGCAGGAAATGCTACACTTGTCCCCACACCTCCTCCCTCACCCCCATCCCAGGCCCCAAGATGACATTCCACATTAAGCAGAGGTTCACCTGCACATCTGCCAATGTGGTATACTGCATCCACTGTACCCGGTGCGGCTTTCTCTACATTGGGGAAACCAAGCGGAGGCTTGGGGACCGCTTTGCAGAACACCTCCGCTCAGTTCGCAACAAACAACTGCACCTCCCAGTCGCAAACCATTTCCACTCCCCCTCCCATTCTCTTGATGACATGTCCATCATGGGCCTCCTGCACTGCCACAATGATGCCACCCGAAGGTTGCAGGAACAGCAACTCATATTCCGCCTGGGAACCCTGCAGCCATATGGTATCAATGTGGACTTCACCAGTTTCAAAATCTCCCCTTCCCCCACTGCATCCCTAAACCAGCCCAGTTCATCCCCTCCCCCCACTGCACCACACAACCAGCCCAGCTCTTCCCCCCCACCCACTGCATCCCAAAACCAGTCCAACCTGTCTCTGCCTCCCTAACCGGTTCTTCCTCTCACCCATCCCTTCCTCCCACCCCAAGCCGCACCCCCAGCTACCTACTAACCTCATCCCACCTCCTTGACCTGTCCGTCTTCCCTGGACTGACCTATCCCCTCCCTACCTCCCCACCTACACCCTCTCCACCTATCTTCTTTACTCTCCATCTTCGGTCCGCCTCCCCCTCTCTCCCTATTTATTCCAGTTCCCTCCCCCCATCCCCCTCTCTGATGAAGGGTCTAGGCCCGAAACGTCAGCTTTTGTGCTCCTGAGATGCTGCTTGGCCTGCTGTGTTCATCCAGCCTCACATTTTAGTATCAGAGTCCAGATGGCCTAATAATCATTGAATGATAGCTACAGAAAGAGGTCATTCAGCCCATTGTACCTGTGGTAGCCTTCTGGTACAGGGGCCCTGAATTGGGACTGATTGCTGTTTTGAACCTTTTTGTCCTGTCTTTCCTTTTCTATTCACTTGCTACTTACTGTGCTGTGGGAATTGCCCAGAGCCAACGTTGGCAGCATAATACAAGACAGACACTTCTGCAACTATCACACAGTAAAGAAGGTTTTCCAAAAGCATCAGATCTCAACTAAGGATCCTGCAAACAGTTGTGGAAGATCACTTAGGGGCCCAGGATCTTGAGGTGTCAAACAGCAGGCAATAATACCCTTACCTCAATTGCACTGTGGGTGGAAGTTTTCTCTAATTAACAGAGGCCGATGGCTGCTATTGGCCTGAAAGCAAACCTACGAGTTTGTGCTGAAACAAAGGAAAAGATGAGAATCGGTCATTTGTTTTACCCATTAATACAAACCAAGTTACCACAACATCTCTGAAAGTGCTGTGCACTGTGTGTCCTGCCAGTCCCAAGCATTGCTGTGTCTGTGTTTCAGGTTATGACTACTGGAAGGGGCAAACCATGACAGCAGAAGAACTGCAAACACTGTATGAAGGACTCCAACTGAATGATGTAACTCGCTATGATTATGTCTTGACAGGTAAGTGCTGACTATATCCTGAGGGTAAGGGTTAGTGCCAGTGATTGTTTTACTCTGTATCTAACCCCATACTGTGTCTGTGCTGAGAATGTTTGATGGCATACAATGCAAAGGGTGCTTTACACTGTATCTAACCCTGTGCTGGGAGCGTTTGATTGGGGACAGTGTCGAGGGAGTTTTAAATTTTTTGCATGTCCCATCAGTTCTTGTGCACCCCGGCATGCTGTTTGTACTCCCTAGCTGGCCATGACTAGGTGTGTAGCTGTCTGTGGGAGGTGAGATGTGAGCCTCCCAGCTCTCAAATTCCTTCACTAGTGAATGATACACTCTGTATGTTTATAAGGTTACACCAGAGACACTTCATTTCTGGATAAGGTGATGGAAATTATTCAGGAGCTGAGGAGACAGAACCCCAAGCTGGTTTATGGTGAGTCTGACCTTGAATGCTGTGAGGTTGTCAATTGGTAATCTGCTGTAGAAAGCTACTTTTGAGGCTTTTATCTAATCTCTCAGGCAATGCTTGTAGCTCACAACCTTTACTCTTGAATTGTCTGATTGTTTTTTTTGCGTGATCTGATAGTTGAGGTTACAGTTTGGTTATCACTCCCAGTTATCTTTGTTTTCAGAACCAGAGCTGCTGACTTGAATTGTATCTGTCAGAGAGGGAGAGTTACTTTGCTGTCGTGTAGTATTGGGGACTGTGCTTGGCACTGAGATTTTTTGACATTTAGCCTCGGATTGTACTCTAAATAGCAAGTGTGGAATCGGTGGATGGATCAGCTCTGCATGTGGAGATAAGTTTGTTAAATCACACAGGGATACAGCACAGGAATCCATTCACCTCGTGCCTCTTTTAGCTGTCTGAAGCAAATACTCGATTAGTCCCGCTCCCCTGCGCTGTCCGTAGGCTGTGTAACTATAAGGGTAGGCAATGGCACAGCGAGAATGTCCATAGACTAGTAATCCAGAACCCCACGTTAATATTGTGGGGATGTGGCTTCATTTCTCACCATGAGAGATAGTGAAATTTGAATCCCAAAAAATCTGGAATTTAAAAGCTCATCTTTATAAAAATCCATGAAGTACTTTTCCTATTCCTTTCTTTTGTCTGCTGCTGTTGACCTTTCAAGCAGTGTGTTCCAGGCGACAACCACCGTTAAGTAAAAGTGATTCTATGGTGTCCTGTGGTCCATGCCCCTGTTAAACAATCTCTAGTCCACTCAGGCAAATCTCCTGCGCAGACTCTCCAACAATGTACACTTCCTAAAACATGGCACCCAGAAATGAAGACTATGTTGCGATCCTCTCAGTTTCAGCATCACTTCGCAGCCGGGCATAGTAAGGGATCCAAGGATGAGTATCTTAGGGTGACACTGATCATTGCAGTCCATTTGGGAACAGGATCTGAGAGAGAGTTGGGGGCTTGGAGGTAGGGAGCAGAGAAAGTTCGTCTTTTGACGTAAATAATTGCTAATTAATGTGAATGATTATTTCTCTAATTCTTTTCCAGTCTGTGACCCTGTGATGGGTGATAAAAGGAATGGGGATGGATACATGGTGAGTGACTGATACGTGTCTCTGTCTCTGTCTGTCTCTCTACGTGTCTCTCTCTCTCGCTCTCTCTCTCTCTCTCTACGTGTCTCTGTCTCTCTCTCTCTCTCTCTACGTGTCTCTGTCTCTCTCTCTCTCTACGTGTCTCTGTCTCGCTCTCCCTCTCTCTCTACGTGTCTCTGTCTCTCTCTCTCTACGTGTCTCTGTCTCTCTCGGTCTCTCTCTCTCTCTCTACATGTGTCTCTGTCGTGTGTCCCTCTCTCCCCTCTCCTCCACACACACACACACACACACACACACACCCCCCCCCCTCCGTATCCCTGTGTGCGTGTGTGTTGCTCTATCGTGTCCAATGGATATTATTTTGCTGAATGTCTTGTTCTGCCCGTAGTATGTTCCGGAAAATCTTCTTCCAGCTTACAAAGAGAAAGTGGTCCCTCTCGCTGACATCATCACTCCAAACCAGTATGAAGCAGAGTAAGTGTTGTTAATTGCAGCTACTGAATTCTTGCCCCCACAATACAGCCACAGGGAGGGAGTGAAGTGTCACCTGTGGCTTTTAGTGATCAGTGTGGTCTTCTAATGGCTACCAGTCTCTGTCTGCTGTTGAAGGAGGTAGTGCTGATGGGAATGATTCTTCAATATCTTCAGGGCAGCAGTTGAGCTGAATGGTCAGGGTTCAAAACTTGATCCACACACCAAGCTCACCTTGCTGTATGACACAGTTTTTGTTTATCAGCAGCCTGGCTCCAACACTTGCCCAGTCAGGAGTAACTGCATGGGTTTGTTGTATATGGAGTACCAGCTCATGCTCATTCCACATTAGTATTGTTTGAGGAATGAAATGCAGAAATATTTGCTGCAAGGTTAGAGAAACATTGTACAGAGTCCTGGCGTATCTCCCTTATCGAGTAGTCACAGCAGGTGTCCTTGTTGGAAATAAATTTTTTGGGAAATATTGATGGGTTTGGAGTATGCGGGTCAAGGTTGGATATGTTGTACAGGGTCATATTAGGGGGTGGAAGTTAGAAATAGAGTTTAAAAAGAAACTGAAGCAAGAGAGAGCCAAAGGGGTCAAAAGAGAGGGAGTCGGGAAAAAAAGCGATGCAGAGAGAAAGTCAGAGACTGGTGGACAAAATGAAATGAGACAGATAATGGAGTTTGTGAAAAATTTGAACTGACTGAGTGCACAATCCCGACTCTGATATTTGCTGTTTTGTATTTTGCAGAAGTAGTTTGTACTAAATTTAATTGCAGTTTTACTGTTCCATTTTCAGAATTCTTGCAGGAAGGAAGATGAATACAGAAAAAGAGGCGATTGAGGTAACTGTAACAACTGTTAAACGGTTCCGATCCAGAGTGGATCTGAAAGTGCCAGTTGTAAAGGGAGTAAATTAAGGGCCTCCTGTAATGTTTAAGTATAAAATAAAAAGCCACAGCAATACTTCTAAAGGCAGAGTCTGCCTGAGCAAATGCTGATCTCTCAAACAACACCCGAAATAGGTCATCACCAGCTCCCTTCTTTTGGCAGCATGTACTCAGTGAATTGGCGACCATACTTTTTCACACTGAAACAGAAATTGCACTTGAGAGAATGCTTAATTGACTGTAAATTTTTTTAGGACTTTCTGAAGTCAGGAAAGGTGATTTTAAAAATTTAAATCCTTCAGTCATCAGTCACACTTGACTCAAGTACAGAATGCTGGAGAAATTCAGCAGGTCTGGCAGCATCTGTGCAGTGAGAAATGGTTAATGTTTCAAACTCCCAGTTCTGAAGATACAGTAAAGTTTCTTCTATACTGTACCCATTAAACAATCCCAGGATAGGTAGAGCTCTTGTCGGTTTGAGATTAGTGACTGGATCTCTGTGTATGTGTACAGGTTATGGATATTCTTCATGCAATGGGCCCTGAAACTGTGGTGATCACAAGCTCTGATCTCCCCTCTGCTCTGGGAGAAAATTACTTGGTGACCCTTGGCAGCCAGAGAAAGGGTGAGTGTGAATGTCCATTACCAGGGATTGTTTGAAATAAACTAATGCTGTCAGTATAATTATCTGGATTTGACTCTGCTCAGTTTACATGAAGCCTAAGTAATTATTGTGTTCTGTTCCTAGTGCTGAAGTGAGACTTGAATCCAGAATATTCCAAGTTTGAGTTTATAGTCCACTTCCTGGGCAGTTGGAATGTTGGCTTTTGTAATGGACTTTGAAAAGAGAGCCCCAGCCCCTTGACCCTCTTCCGTTTTTCAGTGGGAAACTGTGAAAGTGACATAATGTTGAAACAAGGCCCATACCTTCCCCCAAGTTTAATGTTTTAAGGAAAAATTCAAGGGCACTTTTGTAAAGCAGGGAAATTTTCCCTAGTACTCGTGTTAATATTTATCCCTCAGTCAACATTCCCATAATAAATTGTCATCTTTTTAGTGGGATGTGCAGGCCTATGACTGGGCAGTCTTTAACACCCATCCCCCAATTGCCTTTGAGAAGTTAATGAACTTCCTGAGCTACTGTGGTCCATATAGTGTAGGTGCACATGCAATGCTGTTCAGAAGGGAGTCGGCCTGCATGCACCTAATGTGCAGTGACCACCTGTAATCCATGAGGTATGTGGACTAAAGGCAGGCAGGAGGGATTAGTTCAATTTGGTGTCATGTTTGGCACAACACTGCGGGTGGGAGGGCTAGTTCTCATGCTGTGCTGTTCTATGTTGTCTATGTTTTAACTATCAGCCGGACTAGTACACCATACCGACTACAGCTACTGTGAGTTCCAAAATCTGGAACTTTAATTTCCATAGCCACTGACAGTTCCTGCATGGGAAGTGTCCATGATTTAGAAGAATGAAGGGGATATTGTTGAAACACACAAAATTCTAATAGTACTAAACAGTGTAAATGCAGAATGGATGTTCCTGAAGGTGGGGCATGTGCAGAATCAAAGGTCACAGTATAAGGATATGGGTTTGCCTGTTTCGGGCTGAGATGAGGAGAAATTTCTTCAGGCAGAGTGGTGAACCTGTGGAATTCATTCCCACAGAAAGTGGTTGAGGCCAAATCATTGAATGGTTCCAAATCAATGCCCATCTACCATCCTCTGAGAAAAAGAACAGGAAATGACATCACCAATGCAGGAAATCACATCACCAACCCAAGGAAACCTAAACAGATAAATAGAAAGCGGGACATAACGCCAGCACTTCGTCGGAGGCTCACTGATGATGTTACCTAGAATGGTGACGAAACGTCTGAAAACTAACCTTCCAGCTCAGCGAGCAAACTCACATCGAGAACCTCAACCTGAGCTACAAATCTTCTCAAAACACGCTAAATCATTGAATGTTTTCAAAGAGTTGGATATAGTCCTGAGTGCTAAATGGATAGGGGGAGAAAGTGGGAACAGGGTACTGAGTGGGATGATCAGCCATGATCATGTGAATGAATAAGAGAATGACCAGAGAAAGGATAGGGCAGATCAAGGATTGTAAAGGAAATTTGTGCACGGAGCCTAAAGAGATAGGAGAGGTCCTTAATGAATAGTTTTCTTTAGTATTCACAACTGAGAGGGACCTAGTTATAGAGAAGGACAGTGTGAACGGGCTGGTAGGCTAGAGGAGGTGGATGTTAGTAAGGAAGATGTACTAGGAATTTTGAGGAACTTGAAGATAGATAAGTCCCCTAGGTCTGATGGGATTTATCCAAGGATTCTATGGGAAGCGAGGGAAGAGATCACAGGGCCTTTGGCGATGATCTTTTCATCCTCACTGTCCATGGGTATGGTGCCAGAAGATAGGAGAGAGGTGAACGTCGTTCCCTTGTTCAATAGAAGGAATAGGGATAGCCCCGGAAATTACAGACCAGTTATTCTTTCTTCAGTGGTGGGAAAATTATTGGAAAGGGAACTGAGAGATAGGATTTATGATCACTTGGAAAGGCACAGTTTGATTTGTGATAGTCAGCATGGATTTGTGAGGGGGAGATCATGCCTCACAAACCTTATTGAATTCTTTGATGAGGCAACCAAACACGTGGATTAAGGTAGAGCGGTGGATGTGGTATACATGGATTTAAGTAAGGCATATATTAAGGTTCCCATGGTAGGCTCGTGCAGAAGGTAAGGAGGCATGGGGGGGAATGTGGCAGATTGGATTCAGAATTGGCTGACCCAAAGAAGACAAAGGTGGTAGTGGATGGAAAATATTCAGCATGGTGCTCAGTTACAAGTGGTGTACCACAAGGATCTGTTCTGGGTCCTCTTCTATTTGTGATCTTTGTAAATGATTTGGATGAAGGAGTGGAAGGGTAGATTAGCCAGTTCGCAGATAATACAAAGGTGGGTCACTTTGTGGATAGTGCGGAGGGCTGTTCTAGGTTACAAAGAGACATTGATAGGATGCAGAGCTGGGCTGAGGAGTGGCAGATGGAGTTTAACCCTGAAAAATGTGAAGTGATTCATTTTGGAAGGACAAACTTGAAAGCAGAATATAGGGTTAACAGATTCTTGGCAGTGTGGAGGAGCAGAAGGACCTTGAGGTTCATGTCCACATTTCCCTGAAAGCTGCCACCCAGGTGGATAGAGTTGTTAAGAAGGGGTATGGTGAGTTAGCTTTCATTAATAGAGGGATTGAGTTCAAGAGCCGTGAAGTTATGCTCCAGCTTCACAAAAACCTGATTAGGCCACATCTGGAGTATTGTGTCCAGTTTTGTTCGCCTCATTACAAGAAAGATGTGGAAGTGTTGGAAAAGGTGTAGAGGAGATTTACCAGGATGTTGCCTGGAATGGAGGGAAAGTCTTACGAGGAAAGGTTAAGAGAGCTAGGGCTTTTCTCATTAGAATGACAAAGGATGAGAGGTGACTTGATAGAGATGTACAAAATGATCTGAGGTATAGATAAAGTGGACAGCCAGAGACTTTTTCCTTGGATGGAGGTTGCTTTTATGAGGGAACGTAGTTTTAAAGTGAGGGGAGGTAGATATAGGGGAGATGTCAGAGGTAGGTTCTTTACTCAGATCGTGGTGGGGGCGTGGAATGCATTGCAGGAGAGGTTAGAGGAGTCGGCCTCATTAGGGGCATTTAAGCGGCTATTAGATAGGCATATGGATGATAGTATAAGGTAGGGGTGGAGTTTAGATAAACCTTAGGTTTAGGGCAGAAGTTCAGCACAACATCGTGGGCTGAAGGGCCTGTACTGTGCTGTACTGTTCTATGTTTTGTGTTCTACTGGCAGAGCAGGCTCAAAGGGCTGAATGTCCTACTCCTTCTATTTTCTATATTTACGTGGATGACCTGAAATTCCTTCTGTTGTGCCATAAGATCCTGTCAATCTCGTCTCCAATGTTAACAGTTTCTCGCTCAGTCTCTGACCTTTGAGGTAAATTCCACAGATTAACTGTATGAAGAATTTCTCCTGCTTTCTGTTCTAAATCTCTTTAATTTTGTCTCTCAGTACCTTGCTTTAATACCTGAGACCAACGTGTTTCTACCTCTCTATCCCATCCTTTCCCAATTGTGTTACTCCTGACATTACTGTGATCTGCATGGCTTTTCAGAAAAAGCGAAGTTCTATTTTGTTTATATTTCTTCATAGCAGGCAGTGAATCTGTGCTGCTCTCTCCTGAAATCCTCAAATTCTTCAAGTATAAACTCCAACACTCCACATAACACTATTACTGAGAGCAGAATAAATAAAGTACACAGGCTGTGATTATTTTGGTTTTTACATTGAATAACACCGAGAGTTTTATTAGTTTTTTTTATGTTCAGTTTCGGCGATGAGAGATGTTGACTTTAATGTCCTGTGAGCCTGTCCATGGGTCACTGTTACCCATGTTCCTGTGTGTACACTGTGGCATTCATACTATTACTGTTATGATCAGTGATCGCAGGTGGTTCTCAAGTGACTGAGCGAATCCGGATGGAGATTCCAAAGGTGGATGCTGTGTTTGTGGGGACAGGGGACTTATTTGCTGCAATGCTTCTGGCTTGGACACATCAGCATCCCAACAACCTGAAGGTAGGATTCACATCACTGATAACTTGCAACAAAAAAAAAGCCCTGGAAAAACTGACATTACTGGAATGGTGGTAATCCTGGTGTAGAATTGAATTGGAGCCGAGAGACTGCAAAATATTCACTCGTGGGTTGTGGGCATCACTGGGTGGCCAGCATTTATTGCCCATCCCTAGTTACCCTTGAGAAGGTGGTAGTGAATTGCCTTCTCGAACTACGGCAGTCCATGTGCTGTGGGTAGACCCATAATGCTGGTAGGGAAGGAGTTTCTGGATTTTGACCCAGATGCAGCGAAGGCATGGTGATATATTTCTAAGTCAGGATGGTGAATGGCTTGGAGGAGGACTTGGAAGGTGTGGTGTTGCCATGTGTCAGCTGCTGTTCACTTTCTAGATGGAAGTAGTCACGGGTTTGGAAGGTGTCGTCCAAGGATCTTTGAATTTCTGTCATACATCTCGTAGCAGCAGTGTGTACTGAGTGTTGGTGGTTGAGAGAGTGGATGCTTGTGGGTGTCATGCCAGTGGAGTGGAAATTGGAATCAATTGTAATGCATATCTTGCTGACTGTGTAGTGGGGCCTCCTAGGGATCGGTATTGGGATTACTGATCTCTTTACATATACACGCACATTCCCTAGACTTTTAAAAATATTCCCATCAATGGCAAGACCAGCTTGGGAGATGAGTTGAGGCAGGAAACCCCAACCTTTAAAAAAAATTTGGATGAGTGTTTGAAATGTCATAACATTCAAGGCAATGGACCAAGTGCTGGAAAGTAGTGTTTGTGTAAATAGGTCTGCAGAGACTTGATGGGCTGAAAGGTTTTGTCTCTGCTGTATGACTATCATTTGTTGCTTATTTCCTAATTACCTTGACAGAATGTTGCTGGGGTTGTTTCAAAGGGCAGTCGAGAATCTGCCACTACACTGTCTAGAGCCTGTTGTCATTCACTGGGGGTGGGGGCTGGGAAATTGAACCACATTATTCACAGACTTTAATTAAATCGCTGAACTTCCCAAGTTTTCAATAACAAGAAATCTATTGTAATCAAAATATTTGGCCAATGGCAAAAAAACCTTAAATTGCTACCTTAATTCTATTACTTTAAACCTTTGCTTTTTCTAAAAAAAAGGCCCCTGTACACAAACAGACCAACAAGTAGGCAAGGCAAGGCAAGGCAGGATATTCTGATTACGTGGGTGGGAGAAAATCAAAGAAGTGCAGTTCTGAATCCAGATCACAGGCATCAGAGATGTTTTCTTTTGGTTCCTTCCAATTCTTTGAGATGTGGTTCTTTGCATACCAATGCACTTTCATTCACTAGTCGAGAATCTACCCCATTCAGAGTCTCTGACCGTGTTTTCTTTTCCTTTTTTCCTTTCAATGGGAAAACTGCAAAGCATGCAGTTTGCAAGGAAATCAGTTGAGAACAACTCAGATTTTCTGTATTTTTCTCCTCGAATTCTGAGGATGGTCACTTAATCTGTAATGTTAACTCTGATTTCTCTCTGCAGATGCGTCCAGACCTGCTGAGCTTTTCCAGCAATTTTATATTTTTGGCCGAGAGAGTGAAAAAGAGATTGAAATGATTCCCCTTCTGACTGCATTGCCCACGTACAAGACTGTAGGCAGTTATGCCAAAAACCAACAATATGGATGAGCCCACAACAAATGCTGAATTGAAAACAACGATCAGAGGCATGTCTCTGCGCAAAATTACCATGTTGCCAGGAATGATTCTCTTTTATACTGTTACTTTCACAATAAATGCCAAAATTCCATTTACCTTCCTTTTATCTGCTGGACCTGCATACTAGTTTTATGCTTCATACACAAGGACACCCAGATCCCTCTGCACTGAAGCACTCCAAAGCTTCTCTCTATTTAGATAATAAGTTGCCCTTTTATTGCTCTGATCAACACGAATAATCTCATTTATCCACATTCAACTTCATCTGCCAAAATTTGACTCATTCACCTAAACGACCCACATCTATTTTGTAAATGTCTTATTTCTTCTTTGTAACTTACTTTCCTACCTATTTTAGATATTCAGTTGTCATCTGCAAATTTAACTATTGTATTTTCCATCCCTATAACTGAATCATTAATATAGACTATAAACAGTTGGGGCCTGAGGACCAAACCACTAGTTTCAATTTGTCAACCAGAAAAAGACCCATTTATCCTGACTCTCTGCTTTCTGTTGGTCAGCTAATCCTCTATCCAAGCTAATAAGTTGCCCCAAAGCTGTGTGAGCTTACACTGTAAATTAATCTTCTACGTGGCACCTTATCAAATACCTTCTGGAAATCCAGGCGTATTACATCTATAGTATCCCTATTATCCACCCTGCTTGTTACATCTTCGAGGAACTCTAACAAGGTGGTCAATTATGCATTATGTGAAAATGCTGACTTTGAATTACGTTTGGACTTTCCACATGTCAAGTTGTTACTTCCTTAGTAAAGGATTCTAACAATTTCTGAAAGACACGTTAAACTAACCGGTTTGTAGTTTCTTACTTGCTGTTTTCCTTTTTTGAACAAGCATGTTATTAACATTTTTCAATCCACTTGGATCCTGCATTCTGGAAATTTTTGGACTATTATCAATGGCTCCACTATCTCTGCTGCCACTTAAGACCTTAGGAATTAAGCCATCAGATCATGGAATTTTGTCTGCCTTCAATTATTTGCTCAGTACATTTTCCTAGTGGTAATTATTGTTCTAAGTTCCTCCCTTTCTATAACCTCTACATAACCCGGACTACATATTTCAGTTGGGAACCCTTGAGTATCCCCTTAAAATCTGTCGTTGCTCATCAACTGTCCTACCTTTGTCTGATCCCAGTCGACTAGGGCCAGATAAGGGATGATATATGAACCAAGGTTAAACTTATGGGTTGAGCTTAGGAATGAAAAAGGGGCAGTCACTGTGAAAAGTATATGACAGACCCCCCACCCCCCCGGCCCCCAGTGGGGAGGTACAAGAACACACATGTAGACAAATTTCTGCATGTAGGAACAAGAGGGTAATAATAGTAGGAGACTTTGTACCAGTATTAACTGGATTACATAATAAGGGGTTTTAAGGGGGAGAAATCCACTTCCTGTGTCCAGGAAAATTTTTAAATAATATGTGACAATGATAGGGGGTGCAATACTAGATTTATAGAGTCATAGAGTTTTACAGCATGAAAACAGACCCTTCAATCCATCTCGTCCATGCCGACCAGTTTTCCCAATCTGAATAGTCCCATTTGACTGTGTTTAGCCCATATCCCTCTAAAACTTTCTAGAACATAGAACAGTATAAGTCCTCTGCACCACGATGTTGTGCCGCCCTGTTATCTTACTAAGATCAATCTACCCTGCATACTCTGCATTTTACTGTCCTCCATGTGCCGATCCAAGAGTCGCTTAAAAGTCTCTTCTAGATCATTTACCTGTCCAAATTTCTTTTAAATGCTGTAACTGTACTTGCAACTACTGCTTCCTCTGGCAGTTTGTTCCACATGTGTAGCACTCTGTGCCCCTTGTGTCCTCTTTAAAACTTTCTCCCCTCACCTTAAAAATATTCTGCCTTATTTTGAACCCCCTCCCACCCTAGGGAAAAGACGTTTGCTATTCACCTTATCTATACCCCTCATGACTTTATAAGCCTCTACAAGGTCGCCCCTCATGACTTTATAAGTCTTTATATTCCCGGTAACATTCCTTTCTGAACCCTGTCCAATTTAGTAATGTCCATGGGTAAAGTGACTGAATGACCATGTTGAGGATAGTGACCACAATTTGGTTATATTTAGTATTCATGTAGAAAAGGACAGTGATAAATCAGAAGAAAGAGTTTTACACTGGGGGTGGGGAGCAATTTTTCAAAACTGAGAAGTGATTTGGCTGAGGTGGACTGGAGAGGACTGTTACGGAATAAATCAATGGTAAATGCTGAAAGGTGAGATCCTAATGGCATCAAACAGACATGTCCCTCCAAAAATAAGAACGGTACTACTAAACCTAGATCCTCATGGTTGTCTGGAAAAATACGCGGGAAGATTGAACAGAAAAAGAAAGCAGATGATAGCCACAAAAAAACTCAACTCTGCCAGTAGCCTGGAGAAATGTATAAAGTACAAGGATCAATTTGAAAAAAAGGAAATCAAACGGCATGAAAAAATATTAGCAAGTAAGACCAAGGAAAACCCAAAGATGTTTTACCAGTATATAAAGTACAAAAGGATAGTCAAAAAAAGAATGGGACCTACCAGAGATGAAGAAGGGAACTTGTGTAATGAGAGAGGAAGTGTTCGAGGAGTTCAAATCCTGGAAAGTAGATCAGTCACTAGGGCCCTGGATGTTGACAGAGGTCGGCGGGGAAATAGTACGTGCTCAGTGGATTATTTCCCAATCTTCACTAGACACACGTGAGGTGCCAGGGGACTGGAGGAAAGCAAATATATTACTTAATAAGGAAATGGCAAACAATTATAGGCCAGTTGGAGTAGGAAGAGGAGGTTGAGGCGGCAACATGATAGAACACAGAACATTACAGCACAGTACAGGCCCTTCGGCCCTCGATGTTGTGCCGACCTGTCATACCGATCTCAAGCCCATCTAACCTACACTATTCCATGTACGTCCATATGCTTATCCAATGACGACTTAAATGTACCTAAAGTTGGCGAATCTACTACCGTTGCAGGCAAAGCGTTCCATTCCCTTACTACTCTCTGAGTAAAGAAACTACCTCTGACATCTGTCCTATATCTTTCACCCCTCAATTTAAAGCGATGCCCCCTCGTGCTCGTCGTCACCATCCTAGGAAAAAGGCTCTCCCTATCTACCCTATCTAACCCTCTGATTATTTTATATGTTTCAATTAAGTCACCTCTCAACCTTCTTCTCTCTAATGAAAACAGCCTCAAGTCCCTCAGCCTTTCCTCGTAAGACCTTCCCTCCATACCAGGCAACATCCAAGTAAATCTCCTCTGCACCCTTTCCAAAGCTTCCACATTCTTCTTATAATGCGGTGACCAGAACTGTACACAATACTCCAAGTGTGGCCGCACCAGAGTTTTGTACAGCTTCACCATAACCTCTTGGTTCCGGAACTCGATCCCTCTATTAATAAAAGCTAAAACACTGTATGCCTTCTTAACAGCCCTGTCAACCTGGGTGGCAACTTTCAAGGATCTGTGTACATGGACACCGAGATCTCTCTGCTCATCTACACTGGTAGGAATCTTACCATTAACCCTGTACTTTGCCTTCTGGTTACTCCTACCAAAGTGTATCACCTCACACTTGTCTGCATTAAACTCCATTTGCCACCTCTCAGCCCAGCTCTGCAGCTTATCTATGTCCCTCTGCAACTTACAGCATCCTTCGTCACTATCCACAACTCCACTGACCTTAGTGTCGTCTGCAAATTTACTAACCCATCCTTCTACGCCCACCTCCAGGTCATTTATAAAAATGACAAACAGCAGTGGACCCAACACTGACCCTTGCGGTACACCACTAGTAACTGGTCTCCAGGATGAACATTTCCCATCAACCACCACCCTCTGTCTTCTTTCAGCAAGCCAATTTCCGACCCAAACTGCTATATCTCCCACAATCCCATTCCTCCGCATTTTGTACAATAGCCTACTGTGGGGAACCTTATCCAACACCTTGCTGAAATCCATATACACCACATCAACCGGTTTCCTCTCATCTACCTGTTTGGTCACCTTCTCAAAGAACTCAATAAGGTTTGTGAGGCACGACCTTCCCTTCACAAAACCATGCTGACTATCCCTAATCAATTTATTCTTTTCTAGATGATTATAAATCCTATCCCAACAGGGTGATCTCTCCTTTCCTGTTTCTAACCTCACCCCATACTACCTCAGTTGATGAGTCCCGAAACATCCTTTCTGCAACTGTAATACTGTCCTTGACCAACAATGCCACACCTCTGCCCCTTTTGCCATCTTCTCTGTTCTTACTGAAACATCTAAATCCTGGAACCTGCAACAACCATTCCTGTCTCTGCTCTATCCATGTCTCCAAAATGGCCACAACATCGAAGTCCCAGGTACTAAGCCATGCTGCAAGTTCACCCTCCTTATTCTGGACGCTCCTGGCATTGAAGTAGACACACTTCAATCCAACTTCTTGCTTGCCGGTGCCATCTTGCTTCCCTGAAACTTTATTGCAGACCAACCTACTCTCAACCTTTTCTATAGTCGAACTACAATTTTGGTGCCCATCCCCCTGCTGAATTAGTTTAAACCCACCCGAACAGCCTTAGCAAATTTCCTCCCAGGATATCAGTACCCCTCTGGTTCAGGTGAAGACCATCTTGCTTGTAGAGGTCCCACCTACCCCAGAGAGAGCCCCAATTATCCAAGAATCCAAAACCCTCCCTCCTGCACCATCCCTGTAGCCATGTGTTCAACTCGTCTCTCTCCCTATTCCTCGCTTCACTAGCACGTGGCACAGGCAACAAACCAGAGACAACAACTCTGTTCGTCCTAGCTCTCAGCTTCCATCCTAGCTGCCTAATTTCTGCCTTGAATCCCCGTCTCTCTTCCTACCTATGAAGTTTACAAGTTGATTAGAACAGATACAGTGGAATGTATGAGGTTTTTCCCCAGGGTGGAGGGTTCAATTACTATTGGAGACAGGTTCAAGGTGCGAGGGGGGGAAAGTTTAAAAGAAAAGTGCAAGGCAGGATTTTCATACAAAGGGTGGTGAGTGCCTGGAATGCAATGCCACAGGAGGCAGTGGAAGTGGATGCAATAGCAGTATTCAAGAAGCATGTCGTGCAGAATCGAGGAATATGGATCCTGTTAGTGAAGACTGTTTTAGTATGGAAGGGCAAAATGTGTCAGCACAATCTTGAAGGGCCGATGGGACTGTTGCTGTGCTGATTTTGTTTTTTCTTCATTAATGTTGGTCATGGGAAAACTGTCAGAATCAATCCTGAGAGATTGGACAAACTGTTACTTGGAAAGGAATGGACTGGTCTGGGATAGTCACCATGGCTTTGTAAGGGAAAGTGATACCTTACTAATTTTGAACGAATTCCTTGAGGAAGTGATAAGGAGACTCGTTGAGGGTGGTGGAGTGGATGTTGTCTACGTGGATTTTAGTAAGGAATTTGATCATTCCCACACAACCCACTGGACCAAAAGGTAGAAGCCCACGGCATACAGGGTAATGTGTCGAATCGGATCCAAAGTTAGCTTAATAACAGGAAGCAAAGAGTAATGGCCGATGGCAGCCCTTAGGAGTGGAAAGCTGTTTCACACGATGTTCCTCAGGGCTCAGTGCTGGGACTCCTCCTGTTTGTTTTATACATGAACGGTTTGGAGTTGAATACAGGGAATACAATTGGGAAATTTGCAGAAGGCACCAAAATTGGCCGTGTATCGGTTAGTGTAGAGGGCAGCTGTAAGCTCCAAAATGTACAGGTGGGTTGTGGAGGAGGCAGGAAAGTGGCAGATGGAATTTAACTGATAAGTGTGAGGTAATACGTTTAGGGAGTAAAGGGGGAATGTGCAATAAATGGGAATATACTGAGAGGGGGAGAGGAAGTGAGAGATCTTGGTGTGAAAGTGCACGTGTCCCTAAAGGTAGCAGTGCGGATAGATTAGGTTGTAAAGAAGGCAGATGGACAGAGGTATAGAATACAAAAGCAGGGATACAGTGATGAAACTGTCTAAGGCAATGATGAGGCTGCAACTGGAATACTGTGTGCATCTGGTCACCACGCTATAGGAAGGATGTAATTGCTCTTGAGAGAGATTTGATTCCCTACAATGTGGAAACAGACCCTTCAGCCTAACAAATCCACACCATCCCCTGAAACATCCCACCCAGACCCATCGCTCTATCCCCCACACACCTCTGAACACTACGGTCAATTTAGCATGGCCAATCCACCTAGCCTGCACATCCTTGAACTGTGGGAGGAAACCGGTGCACCTGGAGGAAACCCACGCAGACATGGGGAGAATGTGCAAACTCCACACAGATAGTCGCCTAAGGTTAGAATCGAACCCAGATCCCTGGTGCTGTGAGGCTGCAGTGCTAACCACTGAGCCACTGTACCGCCCCAGAGACAATTTTGTAGCCAGGGCTGGGGAGAGTTTGGTGGTGTTTTTCTTGAAACAGAGAAGGTTGAGGAGTGACATAATTGAGATATGCAAAACTGTGAGGAATAGAGATAGAGTAAACAGGAGAAACTTGTTTCGTTTGGCAGAGAGTTCAAAAACCAGGGCTCACAGATTGAAACTAAGTGGTAGAAAGATGATAGGGGACGTGGGGAAAAATGTTTTGTTTTTACACAGAGGGTGATGGGTGTCTGGAATTCAGTGCGTGAGTTGGTGATGGAGACAGAGAATCTAAACTCAAGAACAAAATGTGCCTAGATCTGCACCCTAAGTGCTGTAGGCTGCAGGGCTAGGGGCCATGTACAGGGAGATGGAATGAGAAAGGGCTTCTGGGTGTCTTTGGGTTGGCATGGATAAGATGGGCCAAATGGCCTCTTTATGTGTTGGATCATTTCTGTGGTTCTCTATCCTCATCCATATGTAATTATCTTTGTTTAACTCCAGAATACCAGTGTCAACACCCAGTTTCGCAGCCTCAGTGGGAGAATCTAGGACCAGTGGGCATAACTTCAGAATAAAGGGGCTCTGGTTTAGAAGTGTGATGAGGAGGAATTTTTTCTGAGGGGCTTTGGAGCACCTTGCCATGGAGAGCTGTGGCATCAGTCCTTCTGTACATTTAAGGCTAATTGAGCATTAGGGGAAACCATGGCTTATGAAAAAAAGACAGGAAAACTGATGTGAGGATCAGCCATGACCCTATTGAATGACGGAGCAGGCTTGAGGGGACGAATGGCCTACTCCTGTTCCCTTTTCAAATGGTCTTTAATTGACAGACTAAAATACATTATTGGGTTTCCAAATGGAAGAAAGATTCTGCGAAAGCTTGGAGTTTCAGTTCCTGGGATGGAGTCTAGAGAGTCCGAGACTTAATCTGCAGGCGAGCCTTGCCTTAGTTGCTGACCCTCTCACCTTGAGGCTAACTTTGACTCTTTCCCCAATGTAGATTGCCTGTGAGAAGACGGTCTCTGCTCTTCAACACATTGTCACCCGGACGATCTCGAATGCAAAAGGTATGCTAAGGCTGGGGCTTGTTGATCAGTGTCAAGTGGATGGAGTTAAAAGATACATGTAGGGGCTAACGTTTGTGCGTACATGACCCAGAACCATTCCTGTTCCTCATTGATGTGAAGTGACTCCTCAAAACTCTTAGTTCTACAGTTTCAGGGCAGAAACGATGATAATCTCTATCCGCATACTGTACCTGTCCTTGAACTGTTTGATGGGGAAGCCGTGGGAAGCTTTATGTAGAGTTTACTTGCCGTTTAAAAGAGTTGAAAAGCTTTACTGTATATGCAACCCTATGCAGTCCCTGACCTGGGTGTGTTTGATAGGGATAGTGTAGAGAGAGGTTTGCACTGTATCCAACTCCATGCTCTGTATGTCCTGGGAGTGTTTGATGGAGACAGGCTAGAGGTAGCATTACATTCATTTTCAAAGCAAAAAAGAGCTTTACGTTCTGTTTAAAAATGTAGCGGGAACTATACTCTGTACCTAACCTTGTGCTGTACCTGACTTGTGAATGCTCAACTAGGACAGTACAAGAGGATCTTTACATTCAGACTAAAAGTGTAGATGGAGATTTACTCTGTGTCTAACCCCATGCAATTCCTGTGAGGAGTGTTTGATGGGGTTGTGTGTGTATGTGGAGTAACATTGGATGTAGCCTCTGCCATTGTCTCTCTCACTCGTTGTCTTTCTCTTTTTTTGTTGCAGCTTTGGCTGGCCCAGGTAAGAAGCCGAGTGCAGCGCAGTTGGAGCTGCGAGTGGTGCAGAGCAAGCGACAGATTGAGAACCCTGAGATAATAATCCATGCGACCACCATATAACCGTGTCGGCTGCGTTGCGCTGCTCCCATCTAGCCAGGCCAAGCACACCTGGGTATGGCAGCTGCAACAAAGGCCTCTCCCTGCTGGAAAGGTTTGTCCCAGAGTGTGAAAGAGATCATAAATCAGAGAGCTCTCTGTATTGCTTGACCCTGCTGTTTGGGGATGACTCTTTCTGGTGGGAATGCCTCAGACAGACAGAGAGAGATTGGACGTAATCATCCTCCCTCAGACTGCTGTCAGTCTCATCCTGCAGCTGTGCTATATGGGAGCTGTGTATCTGCAGCTGTCCATGTGTTTCAGAACATCTGCCCATCTGATGTGTGCCCAGCTTGCCAACGTATGTGGAGTGACTGTGCGCACAATGTGGATTGAGAGGTCAGAGTGAGGACATCTTTGGCAGGGATGGGTGTGCGTGATGGTTGGGAATATGTGGTGGATGGAAGTACAATTAATGGCCACAGTTGCAAGAAATGTTGCAGCTTAATGAATAATGTCAGGAGAGTGAAACACAGAGGGAGTCTGGACTGTATTTTATCTGATTCAGTGCTGCTGATCCACACTGTCCCCTGATGTTGTTTGGGTCACCATGTGCTCGGCCAGTGACTCTCCACCCTCTGATACTGTGCAGCAACTCCCTCTCATTTTGTTGTCAAATGATTTGAAGTCGCTGATTGGTTGTTTGTGATAGTTTGCACACGGATGGTGGTTTCATTTCTCAGTTGGATCTGTAAAATTAAACACAAAATACAGGAACGGACCATTTCGCTCATGCAGTTCATACTGGAGTTTGTTCTGCACTCAGAGCTCCTCCTATACTTCCACACCTAAATCTAACACCATAACCCACTACCCCTTTCTCCCTCAGGAGCCTGTTTGGTTTCCCGTTGAATGTTCTTACACTCTTCACTTCAAACACTCCCTCTGGCAGGAAACATTCTTGGAATAAACAAACATTATCTGTTTGAGGGGGACAGTGTAGCCCAAGATTTACTGTATATCTGACCCCCACACTCTCCCTGTTCTGGGAGCTCTACTCTGTATCTGACCCTGTGCTGGGAATGTCTGATTGAGACAGTGTAGAGGGAACTTCACTTTGTATTCTATGTGTATCAGAGAGACCCTCCCCTTTGTCATTCTGTTGTGGTAACTGAAAGAATAGAGTACACCAACTTAAATGCAAATTAAAGCCACACTGTTCCTAGTTTCCACCCCATGTACCTTTCTCCTGGCTCCGCCATGTCTTTGAGGTTGATTGGATTGAACTGTCTGATAGTGAACGGTTTCATATTGGTGAAGGCTGTGCACGTGCTCAGTGTGATGGGGCTCTAAGCGACCACTCAGCCAGTGCACAGATTCTGAGAGCTAGTGAATGGGAAATGCTCTGATTGAGGTTGTCTCCAGTGGCTGGAAGACTTTGATATGAGATGGGTCAGAGGGCGGACCCTAACCAGAGCAAATCATCAAATGTTGCTCTGAGACCCCTTGTTTCCTCAGGGTCTCTTCCCCCAGATTGCGGGAGTGGGCCATCTGCTGGTGGCTTCTGTTTGGGTTCCATGGTAATGTGAGGAGGAATGTAACCACTCTGTGCTGTTGAACCTGTTAAGTCAGAGCCATAAGCACTCTCATGTTCCCCTATGCCTGTTTGCTGTGTGTTATCAAGTGACAAATGTGTTGCCTTTTCCCTGTACACCACCACCAACATCACGCCCCCCCCCGCGCCAACTCCCACCCATGTCAGCTTAAGATTCTATGTTACTTGTTTTGGATGGTATTCTCAAAGCCACGTGTTACACTGCCTGGTGCAGTGAGAGACAGAGCTCAGGATCCCTCCACCTCTAATCTCCCCTTCCTTGCAATTCCCAGGGCTGACAAGAGGCTCAACTAGAGGCCCATGCCCCATTCTCATGGACTCAGTTCACAAGGTTGATGCTGAGACTATGTTTGCCCCCAGCTAGGGAATCTAGATCATAGGGGCACATGCTCAGGATAAGGGACCAATCACTTAGGACTGAGATGAGAAATTTTTTCAGTTGGATGGTGAACTTCTGAAATTTTCTACTCCTGCCCTTTTGTGGATGCTCCATCGGTCAATGTATTTAAGGCCAGGGAGACCAATCTTTGCCCTCTGGAGGAATTGAAAGAAATGGGAAGTGGTTAGGACGGTGGAGGTTAAGCTGATGATCAACCATGTTCATATTGGATAGAGGGGGAGGCTTGAGGACTATTGTGCTGTTCTCCTGTTCCTGTTGTCCGTCATCCTGTGACTGGGACAGGGAGACACCGGAGACCACAAATGTTCTCAGTGAGCCTGTTTTATGGAGAGGAAATGGCAGCTAGGGTTCCTGGCCCTGACTCTGTTCCCTATCATTGTCCCTGCTGTCTGCAAGTTTGGGCAAGTGATGATGTTTGGCATAACTGGAATATTTGCCAATGAATGTTCTGTAAAAGTAATGTTCTGAAGCAGCTGGAAATCTGAAATGCAAAGTAAACCCTTGGAAATGCTCAGCAGGCCTGTTCACATTTGTGCAAAGGCAGGATTTTATATTCTTCCATAAAACATTAATATCAAATCAAAGTTAACTTGCTGCCCATTCCTAAATGTCCTTGACAAGCTTGTTAAGCTGCTGCCTTGAATGACTACAGCCAGTTAGACGAAAGGTCGCAGACCTGAAATTCTAACCCTGTTTCTCACTCCGTAGATCCTGTCTGACCTGCTGAGTATCTCTGGCAATTTCTGTTTCTGTCTCAGCAACGCACACAGTTCATTGGTCATGCACAGAGATAGGCGGTATGCGTGCAGGACCCTGTCCCCTGTGAAAGATGTTGTGTGCGCCACCACACCCCGCCCCGAGAGAGTGAGTGCCCTGTTTTAAGAAGATGAAAAGACAGCTTTAATTACTTTGATCTTTTAATTTAATTCACAGTAAACATGGAGCTGTGATTGTAGATCACAGCACTAAAATTGATTGAAATCTGTGTTCTAAACTCCTGAGGTAGCAGCTGTTTAAGTATACTCAGGAGATGTATAACATTTTGGAATTAAAAAATGACCTTGACTCCAGCAAGCACAAACTCTACATGTTGGCTGCTGACAGTTGGATGTTCTTTTGCAATGGGAACTGCTTGCTGCTTAATGAATGTTTGGTCTTATCTGCTGGGGTCTTGTGTATAAGTGAGAAATGGAATTAGTTTGAGATATTTGTTTGTTGGATCTCTAAGTGACAGCTGAACTCATGTCGTTAAACTCACTGCTCATACAATGCACCTTAATGAAGCTGTCCTTCCTACCTGAGCTGTTACCTGCAAAATCTCATCTGTCTGTCATCAGCAGTGTCGAGGCTGGTTCAATCTGTAGGTCATCTTTGGCTGGGAATAGTTGCAGGATACTAAAGAGGCAAAACAAAATAGTGAGTAAACCTTGTGAACGTGACTGTGTGCGTCTGTGCATCAATATATATCCTGGGTAGGTGACTTAGTCTGTAATTGTTTGTCTGTGTGTCTCGCTTGCTTAGAACCTGGCCAGGTGAGCTCCATTGACCTGCCCCCTCACTGCTTTGTTACTAGGTGTACACAGTGAGGCCACTTCAGTCCACCTTTGGTCAGGGAGACTGCTGTCTCTCCTGGATCAGCTCTCTCACCGCTTGGGAAGAGAGCAGTTTCTCTCGACCAAACGCAGATCAGGAAATCACGGGTCCCAGATGGCTGGTGTTTAGAAGTTTTGACCTGTGCCTGTTATGGTAATGTAGGACTGATTCTATAAACTGTCAGGCTTGCACTGTCGGGGAGAGTGTCTCTAGATTGTTGGTAGATTTTGTCGAGTCCTGCTTCCGACATTCAAACTCTGTGCTACATATGTTCCTGTACCGTCCAGTCTGTGCAGTATTAATATATCAAACTAATGAACTAAAGTCAATCTTTTCAAATTAATTTACAATTAAATATTTAAAGATTTATCTTTGACTGGAAATAAATCATTTATTTAATAAGATGTTGGATCTGTTGCATTTTCTTTTGAATTATTTTAGCTCCGTGGTGGGACATTGGACATTTTAAAACAAAGCAAACTTTTCACAGCCCAAAATTGGGCACTGCAGCGTTTGTTGTGCGTGCATAGTTGCCCTTGAGAAGATGACAGTGAACTGCTGCAGTCTATGTGCTGTAGTTGTTGACCCACAATGCCCTAAGGGAGGCCATTCCAAGATTTTGACCTATCAACAGTGAAGGAATGACTATATATTTCCAAGTGAATTGGAGAAGAAATTGCAAGAGGTGGCGTTCCCATTATCTGCTGCCCTTCTCCTTTTAGATGCAGTTGGTCATGGGTTTGCAAGTTGCTCTCTAAATATATACTTTAGTGAGTTTCTGCAGTGCATCTTGTAGATAGTACACACTGCTGCTCCTGAGTGTCGGTGGTGGAGGGAGCGGATGTTTGTGGATGTGATGCCAATCAAGCGGCTGCTTTGTCCTGGATGGTATCAAGTTTCTTGAGCGTTGTTGGAGCTACAGTCATCCAGGCAAGTGGGGAGTGTTCCATCACACTCCTACCTTCTTCCCCAAAGCTTGTCCAACATTTATGTGGTAAGTGCAACTGAACTGCTTATATAACCACTATTTCTATTGCTAGACTAGTTTCTGATGAATGGTAACATACCAGGATATTGGTAAGTGGGCTGTTCAGGGAGGTGAATGGCATTAAACCTCAAGGGAATGGTCATTGCTGATTGCTTTATATCTGTTAGTTGTCAGCCAGAGCCTGAATGCTGCTCAGGTCTTGTGCATGGAGCGTTTCATTGCAACCCCATTTAGGAAAGTATGCTGATTGCTGAGCATTCCTACTGGGATCACCACCAAAGTTAACGATTTAATCAAAGCACACCAATTTGATTTATCTGACTGATAGAATCTGATTAACTGATAACATGCTTGGTTCCAGTACTTTACAAAGAAACTACTATTTATGACTAATAAATAAATTCTAATCACCAACTTATCAATTCTCAATATTCAGTTCATTAAAACTGTCACACCCTTTAATACCCATATATCCACTTGCACACAGGCACAGTTAAAAAAAACAGATTTTTCTGAGTGGCAAGGTGAGAAACAGCCCACTGCCACCAGTCCACGGGGTTTGCTGAGATGACCCTGTGGCTTTGCTGCTACTTTGCTCTTCAAACTCTTTTCTCCAGCTATTCTATCCAAAGCGGTCAGAAAGAGACAGTGTCTAAAGACAGAAAAACTGCAGCAAGTAGAGTGAAAGGGGGGAAAAGGCAGTGTCTTTACTTAAATACATATAACATTTAGAGCAGAATAAATGGATTACTGACACCAGTAGAAATTAAAGAGATCTGTTATACCATTTCATAGATAGGAGATCAAAGTGGGCATTTTTTATCCACTTGTCAGATATAGGCATCACTGGCTGGGTCCAGCGTTTATTGCCCAACCATAAAGAAAATGCTGGTGAGCTGTTGTCTTGAACCGCTGCAGTCTGTGTTGTGTGTTGACCTACAATGCGATTAGGGAGGGAATTCCAGGATTTTGACCCAGTGACATTGAAGGAATGCCAACATAATTCCTAGTCAGGAACTGTATTTTGCAGGGGCTGATGTTCACATGTATGTGCTGCCCTTTTTCTTCTGTAGGGAAGTCTTCATGGGTTTGGAAGGTGCTGTCTGAGGATCTTTGGTTAATTTCTCCAGTGCATCTTGTAGATAGTATTCACACTGCTGCTACTGAGCGTCAGTAGTGCAGGGAATGGATGCTTGTGGATGTCATGCCAATCAAGCGGGCTGCTTTGTCCTGGATGGTGTCAAACTTCTTAAGTGTTGTTGCACTTTTCCATGCAAGTGGGGAGTATTCCATCGTATTCCTGACTTGTGCCTTGTAGATGGTGGAAGGGTTTTGGCAAGTCTGCACTATTCCTAGCTTCTGGCCTGCTCTTGTAGCCACTGTATTAATGTGGTTGGGTCCACCTGAGTTTCTGGTCTTGTGGCACCTTATCAAAAACCGTCCGAAAGTCCAAGTAAACCACATCCACTGGCTCCCCTTCATTTACTTCATCAAATGAGTTTAGGTAAAAAAAGAATGAAGGGAGGAATACACTGGTGGGAGTGGTCCTTAGACCAAGAACAGTACAGCACAGGAACAGACCCTTCGCCTCACCAAGCCTGTGCCGGCACATGACGCTTTTCTAAACTAAAAATCTTTTGCCTTCACATGCTCCGTATCCCTGTTTTCCCTGCCCATTCATGTGTCCATCAAGATGCCTCTTAAATTTGTTATTGTGTTCACCTCCACCATCTCAGCTGGCAACACATTACAGGCACTTATCACCCTCTGTAAAAACACCCGCTTCTCACAGCTCTTTTAAACTCACCCACTTTTACCTTAAACCTATGTCCCCCAGTAATTGACATTTCTCCCCTGGGAACAAGATTCCGACTATCCATTCTTTTCATGCCTCACATAATTTTGTAAACCTCTAACAGGTCCCCCCCGCCTCGCGCCTTTGATGTTCAGATGAAAACAAACCAAGTTTTTCCAATTTCTCCTCAAAGAAACCAAGAAACCTACAGCATAGGAACAGGCCCTTCGGCCCTCCAAGCCTGCGCTGATCAAGATCCTCTGTCTAACCTGTCATCTATTTTCTAACAGTATGTGTCCATTTGCTCCCTGCCCATCCATGTACCTGTCCAAATATATCTTAAAAGACACTATCGTGTCTGCGTCTACCACCTCCGCTGGCAACGCGTTCCAGGCACCCACCACCCTCTGTGTAAAGAACCTTCCACGCATATCTCCCTTAAACTTTCCTCCTCTCACTTTGAACTCATCACCCCTAGTAATTGAGTCCCCCACTCTGGGAAAAAGCTTTTTGCTATCCACCCTGTCTATACCCTTCATGATTTTGTAGACCTCAATCAGGTCCCCCCTCAATCTCCGTCTTTCTAATGAAAATAATCCTAATCTACTCAATCTCTCTTCATAGCTAGCACCCTCCATACCAGACAACATCCTGGTGAACCTCCTCTGCACCCTCTCCAAAGCATCCACATCCTTTTGGTAATGTGGCGACCAGAACTGTACACAGTACTCCAAATGTGGCCGAACCAAAGTCCTATACAACTGCAACATGACCTGCCAACTCTTGTACCCAATACCCCGCCCAATGAAGGAAAGCATGCCATATGCCTTCTTGACCACCCTATTGACCCGTGTTGTCACCTTCAGGGAACAATGGACCTGAACACCCAGATCTCTCTGTTTATCAATTTTCCCCAGGACTTTTCCATTTACTGTATGGTTCGCCCTTGAATTTGATCTTCCAAAATGCATCATCTCGCATTTGCCCGGATTGAACTCCATCTGCCATTTATCTGCCCAACTCTCTAGTCTATCTATATTCTACTGTAATTTCTGACAGTCCACTTCACTATCTGCTACTCCACCAATCTTCATGTCATCTGCAAACTTGCTGATCAGACCACCTATACCTTCCTCCAGATCATTTACATATATCACAAACAACAGTGGTCCCAGCACAGATCCCTGTGGAACACCACTGGTTACAGGTCTCCAATTTGAGAAACTCCCTTCTACTACTACCCTCTGTCTCCTGTTGCCCAGCCAGTTTTTTATCCATCTAGCTCACACACCCTGGACCCCATGTGACTTCAGTTTCTCCATCAGCCTGCCATGGGGAACCTTATCAAACGCCTTACTGAAGTCCATGTATATGACATCTACGGCCTTTCCCTCATCAATCAACTTTGTCACGTCCTCAAAGAATTCTATTAAGTTGGTAAGACATGACCTTCACTGTACAAAACCATGTTGCCAATCACTGATAAGCCCATTTTCTTCCAAATGGGAATAGATCCTATCCCTCAGTTTCTTCTCCAGTAGCTTCCCTACCACTGACATCAGGCTCACCGGTCAATAATTACCTGGATTATCCTTGCTGCCCTTTTTAAACAAGGGGACAACATTAGCAAGTCTCCAGTCCTCTGGGACCTCACCCGTGTCTAAGGATACTGCAAAGATATCTGTTAGGGCCCCGGCTATTTTCTCTCTCGCTTTCCTCAACAACCTGGGATAGATCCCATCCGGACCTGGGGACTTGTCCACCTTAATGTCTTTTAGGATACCCAACACTTCCTCCTTCCTTGTGTCAACTTGACCTAGACTAAGCAAACATCTATCCCTAACCTCAACATCTGTCATGTCCCTCTCCTTGGTGAATACCGATGCAAAATACTTGTTAAGAATGTCACCCATTTTGTCTAACTCAGCACGTAACTTTCCTTCTTTGTCCTTAAGTGGGCCAATCCTTTCTCTAGTTACCCTCTTGCTCTTTATATATGAATAAAAGGCTTTGGGATTTTCCTTAACCATGTTTGCCAGCAATATCTCATGTCCTCTCTTAGCCCTCTTAATCCCTTTTTTCAGATTCGCTCTACATTCCCAATATTCTTGCAAAGCTTTGTCCTCGAAGCTAAAACTCTCCAAACTAGGCAGCATCCTGGTAAACCATTTCTGTAACCTCTCCAAAGCCTCCTTTCTAATGGTGTGACAGCTAGAACTGGACAGCTGCAAAATGACTTATCAATTTTCATGCTCTATGTACTGACCAATGAAGGCAAGCATGCCGAATGCCTTCACCACTTTATCCACTTGTGTTGCCACTTTCAGGGAACACCTAGATCCTCTGTATGTTGATGCTAGTGAAGATTCTGCCATTTACTGTATATTTCCCTCCTACATTAGACCTTCCAAAATGCATTTCTTCACATTTTTCTGGATTAAATTCCACCTGCCATTTCTCCAGCCTATCTAAATTCTGCTGTATCCTTTCTCAACTTCACCACAGCTCCTTGAATCCTTGTGCTGTCTGCAAACTTACTAATCACACCACCTACATTCTCCTGAAAATCACAAGGGTCCCAGCATTGATCCCTGCAGCACACCATTGGTTGCAGATCTCCAGTCAGAAAAACACCCTTCCACCATTACCATCTAAATTCTATGACCAAGCTAGTTCTGTATCCATCTTACAATCTCATTGCTTTTGTATCAGCCTGCCATGTGGGATCTTGTCAAAGGCCTTATAGATAACATCTACTACCCTACCCTCATCAATCACTTCCTCAAAAAGCTCAATCAAGTTTGACAGTCACATCCTTCTCCCAACAAAGCCATGCTGCCTGTCGAATGGATAGCCTGGAGCGTGGCTCTGGCAGAGGTATGGTGAGGACTGGAAAGCCCAGAGCAGGATTCTGGTGGAGGTATGGTGAGGACTGGAAAGCCCAGAGCAGGATTCTGGTGGAGGTATGGTGAGGACTGGAAAGCCCAGAGCAGGACTCTGGTGGAGGTATGGTGAGGACTGGAAAGCCCAGAGTAGGATTCTGGCAGAGGTATGGTGAGGACTGGAAAGCCTGGAGTGGGACTGCAGCAGTGGAAAGGAAAGTTGGACTTTCTTGTTATCTTTTTCTCCTTATCTTTATCTAAGTTAATGTGAATGGTGTCATGTATATGCAGTGAAGGTACACACTTTTCACTGTATTTTTACATTGAATACATGACAATAAATGATTCAAAAATACTTTTTCAAATCTAAGTAAATCCTATCATAAACATCTTCTCCAATAATTTCCCGACCATTGACATAAGGCTCATCAGGATGTAATTTCTTGCATTACCCTCAGCATTCTGGGATAGATCCTATCGCCTCTTGGGGACCTGCCTGCCTCAATGCTTTTAAAACGCCCAACACCACCTTCTCTTATATTGACATTCCTCAGAATATCGACAAACCTCTTCTGAAACTCACCATCCACCATGCCTTTCTCCTTTGTGAATACCAATGCAAAGTACTCATTAAGAACCTCACCCACTTCCTCTGGCTTCACGCATTAATTCCCTCCTTTGTCCTCGAGTGGACCTAGCCTTCCCCTGGCTATCCTCTACCTCTTCATATACTTATAAAACACCTTACCATGATCCTTAAGCCTGTTTGTCTAGACAGTTGGTAGCTGCTTTTAGCCCTCCTAATTCCTTGTTTGAGTTTTTTCCTACTTTCTTTGTATTCCTTGAGGAATCTGTGTCTGTCTTCAGTTTCCTAAACTTTATGTATTCCTCTTTTTACTTTTTGAGTAAGCTCACAATTTCTCTTGTCATCCCAGGTTCTGAATCTTGCCATCCTCATCCTTAACTTTCACAGGAGCATATTGATCCTGAATTGTAATCAATTGGCCTGTGAATGGTTCCCAAATGTCAGATGTGGATTTTCCCTCAAACAGCCACACCACCATTTCTCTTCCGCCCCCCCCCCCCCCCCTGCCCACCGATGTGACATCTACAGTCCACATTTCCTGCCCATTTATTGTTGTAGTTGGCCTTCCCTGAACATAATATTTTCATTGGAGGAGTACGCTTATCCTTATTCATAAGTAACTTAAAACTTAGAGAATTATGGCCACTGCTCCCAAAATGCTCCCCCACTGAAACTTTGATCTCCTGGCCAGTCTCATTCCCCAGTACCAGGTCTATTTGGCCCCTTCCCTCGTTGAGCTATTATACAAAAATGGAAATTGTGTTGGGCAAGCTCAGCTGGTCTGAACTCACCTATAGATACAAAGCAGAGATAATGGTCCAGTGACCCTTCTTCAGAACCAGAGAACTTCTTCCAAACTGCATCCCATTCTCTGGCACTAAGTGAGTCCAGTCACCTACCACAGTATTCTGTTGTTTACATATCTTCCCACTATCTGTCCCTCTAACACCTGCTAGCTGTTGGGAGGCCTGTAGAATAATCCCGTCAAAGTGATTGCAGCACTTTTATTCCTGAACTCTGCCCATGTGACCTCTCTGGATGACACTCTCAGACTTACCTGCCAAGATATTGGTGCTCCTCTAATTTAGTTGCAACCTGTCCTCCTTCTACAGGTCCCTCCTGCCCTGGAAGACACACCAATGTTCCAGATAACTGAAGCCCTCCCCACTACACCAGCTGTTTAGCCACATATTTAACAGTGCAGTCTTCCTATTCGTAGATTCACTGGCACATGGCATAGGGTGTAATCCTGAGATTACAAACCCTAGAGGTCCTGATTTTCAATTTACTACCTAACTCCCGGAACTCTGTTTGCGGGACCTCGTCACTCTTCCTGCCAATGTTGTTGCTATCAAATGGACCACGACCTCTGGCTGATCACCCTCTCCTTTTCTGCTCAGAGACGTCCTTCAACCTGGCATCAGGGAGGCAGCACACCTTCTTAGAGTCTTTTTTGCAGCCACTCTGTTCCCCTGACTATAGAGAACCCTACTGCCATTACTGTCCTGGACTTTAACCCTCTCCGTTGTACAACAGACACAGTTGTAGTGCCACTGTTATGGCTCCTGCTGTTGCAATCTCCAATAGGCCATCATCCCCAACAGTATCCAAAACTGTATTCTTGTTAGAGAGATGCAGGCAACTCCTGTACTCTCTGCCTACACCTTCCAGCAGTCCCCCATCTATCTGCCTGAACTCTGTGTGTGACCATGTTTGTAAAAGTCTAGGACACTTTCCACCTCCTACTGCTTCTAATTGTGTCCAACTGCTGCTCCAACCGATCCACGAGGCCTGACAGGAGCTGCAATTGGACACACTTCCTGCAGGTATAGCTGTCAGGGATGTTTGAACTGTCTCTGAATTCCCACATTCCACAGGAGAAGCATGTTGCCCTGCTCACTGCCATTTTTACCCTTGAATAACTGTTCAATTAAAAATAAACACCTTTTTGAAAGTTAATTTGCATGTGAACAAGGCAGTACTGATTTTAATCTTCATATAGATTGAGAGATTCTGCTTGGTAGAAGTGGTCATGAGGAATGTAGAATATAGAACTGTACGGCATTGAACAGGCCCTTTGGCCCATCGTGTCTGTGCAAACCATGATGCCATTCTAAACTAAATCCATCTGACTACATGGTCCACATACCTCTATTTCCTGCCCATTTCTGTGTCTGCCTAAATGGCTCTTAAAAGTTGCTAACTTATCTCTTTTTAGGAATTCATACCATGTATTTGATAGCAATTCCAAGAATAATGCATTGTGAATCCAACCAGGGATCAGGCAATTTTGGATTTGATAATGTTACAATTTATAGACACCATCAAATCAAGTCAGCTTCCCTATGTATTTACAGTGCAGTAAAACTAAATTACTCAATGACCCTCAAAGTTGACCCCAGTGGTTCCCAATCAGACTTTCTGTGTAACCAATGTCCAACACCAAGTTTATAGCTTAAACAAAATAATTAATAATTTATTATTGAAACAATAGCCTTAGCAGAGCAAAGTTAAAAGCAAATTTATCTAATTAATGTCCATGATTCACATATAATCTTCTTTGATTGTAGCCCCCATTCTCATAAAGATAGATGGACAGACGCAATTAAGGGATAAATTTAAAGAAAAATAAATGAGATGTAACTGTCTGGTTTGCTCACTTACCAAGATCCACAATATCACAGGCATATGGAATTGTACTTTTTCTTGCTTTCCAAAGACACCAGTCAATACAAATAGCTTCCAGTAGGCTCTGAGGACTACTCATTTCATTCTTATAAGTGAGATTCTATTCTCTGAACTTTCAATAAGTTGACAGTGGGAAGATAACCAGGGAGCAATCAAAATCCTCTCCTGTATCTGTAGCAATCCTTCTGGGGAAAAACAATGTTCATATCCAACAACTGCCATCTATTTTGGAATGCTATTCAGAGGGTCGATGAGGACTCAATGGGCCAAGTGGCCTGCTTCCACACTGTAAGGATTCTATGGGAATCACTAATAAATATTGTGAATAATTATGGTCTCCAGCACTGATCCTAGTGGCAGTCCTCTAGCTATAGGCTCCCTTCCTGAAAAAGCCATTTATCCCAACTCTCTGATCTTCTATTAGTTAGGCAAACCTCTTTCTATGATAATATGCTACCTCCAATAAAATGGGCTCTTACATTTCTAAGTTACCTAACATGCCACTTACCAAAAATCCAAATAGATTGCATCTCCTGCTTCCCTTTTATCTATCCTGACTGTTATCTTCTCCAAGCTTTCTAGTAAATTTACCAGGCATGACTTTCCCTTCATGAAGCCGTGCTTATTCTGTTTATTTATATTCTATATTTCTGAATTCTCTGCGATTATATCCTTTATCATAGACTCTAACATTTTCCCAATAGCAGACGTCAAGCTAACTAGCCCATAGCTACCTGTTTGTTTGTCCCCTTCCCTTTTTAAAAGAAAGGTGTAACTTTGGCAGTTTTCCAATTCTCTGGGACTTTTCCAGAGTCTAAGCATTCCTGGAAGGTTATTACCAGTACATCCATTATCTCTGTGACTACTCCATTTAATATGCCAGGATACATGCTGACATATCCAGGAGTCTTAAAAGTCTTTAGCCCCGTTAGTTTCCCAAGCAGTTTTCTCCAGCAATTGTTATTGTGTTTATTTCCTCTCCACCTTTGTCCCCTGAGTATTTAGTATTTCTGGAATGTGATTAGTGTCTTCTATTGTGAAGACTGATACCAAGTGTTTATTCAGTTTCTCTACTGTATCTCCTGCTCCCCATTATTATTTCCCCAGCCTCATTCTCTATGGCACCAATGTTCACATTGGCTTCTCTCTTCTCTTCATATATTGAATGAAGCTCTTGCTGTCCATCTTGATATTGCTTAGACATTTACCCTCAATGTTTGTTTTCTTCACTTTTTGTTGTTTTTTTCCCAATCCTTTGCCTTACCAATAACCTTTGCCACACTTTGTTTTTTCTTCCATTGCAATGCTATTCTTAACCATGGTTGGTTATCCCTTCCAGAATCCTCCTTGCTCAATGGGATATATCTGTTTTGCAAACCATTAACTATTTTTAAAAATATGTGCCGTTGTTCCTCAACTGCCTTTGCTGCTAACCTCCTTTCCCAGTCCACTCCAGGTAGCTCTGCCCTCATTCCCTTGGAATGCCCGTTATTTAAGCTTAGCACAGTTCTTTCTGATGTAAGTTCCTCACTCTGAAACTGAATGCTAAATTCTACCATGCCATGGCCACATTTTCCTTGGGGATCCTTTACTCTGAGATCATTTATTAAACCCCACCTCATTATACATCAGCAGATCCAAATCAGCTTGATCCCTGGTAAAGATCCACTACATATTGTTCTGGGAAACTGTCTTGAATACACTCTATGAATTCTCCCTTACGCCTTCCTCCATCAATCTGACTGCCCCACTCTACATGTAGATTAAAGTCACCCGTGGTTAATGTACTGGATAATAAAGTGTGATGCTGTACGAACACAGCAGGCCAAGCAGCATCTCACCCCACACTTTGTTATCTCGGATTCTCCAGCATCTCTAGTTCCCATTATCTCTGATCACATGGCTAATGTACTGCCTTTGTTACATATTCACACTGTCTCTGAGAGCACCTAGGGATGGGCAAGGAATGCTGGCCAGCCAGTGACACCCACATCCCACAAATGAATGGAAAAAAAATTATCTTGTGCCCCTAAGTATAGCTACTGTTAAGGACCCTATACATGACTCGTACCACTACCTGCTTCCCTTTTATTTCTTACCAGCACCTATATAAATTCTATATCTTACAATTCAAGGTCATTTTTTGCTCTCATACTTATTCTGTCCCGCACCAACAATGCTACTCCACCACCTTTTCCCTCCTTCCTATCGTTTTGCAAAAGACACATGGGAGAGGCAGTGGCCTAGGGATATTATCACTGGAGTGTTAATTCAGAGACCCAGGTAGATAGTGGAATTTGAATTCAATAAATATCTACAATTAAAAAGTCCAATGATGACCAAGAAACCACTGTTGATTGTCAGACAAACCCATCTGGTCCACTAACGTCATTAGGGAAGGAAACTGCCATCCTTACAGCAATGTGTTGGACTCTTATCCGCCCTCTAGGGAATTAGGGATGAGCAATAAATGCTGACCTAGCCAGTGACACCCTCATCCCATGAGTAAATAATATTTTAAAAACCTCAAATATTTAGTTCCCAGCTTTGAGCTAGTTGTAACTATGACTATGTAATGGTTATCAGATCATGAAACTAGAATTTATTGCAAATAAATCAGTTCCAACCACAGACAAGCAAAAATATGAATGATCAACATCACCCTGCTAGTGTATTCCTTTTAACCACTTGTGGGATGTGGGCATCGCTAGCTGGGCCAGCATTTACTGCCCGCCAGCATTTACTGCCCATCCCCAGTTGCCCCCTTGAGAAGGTGAGTTGCCTTCTTGAACTGCTCCAGTCTATGTGCTGTGGGTTGACTCACAATGCCCTTAGGGAGGGAATTCCAGGATTTTGACCCAGCGACAGTGAAGGAACGGCGATATATTTCCATGTGACTAGTCACATGACACCAAGTTATAGTCTAACAAATTTATTTGAAATCACAAGCTTTTGCCAAATGAAATGAGAAAGAAGCACACAGACACAGAATTTATGGGCAGAGAAATCAAGGACAGAGAGACCAAAAGATCATACAAATAGTGTGAGTGGAGTGTCCAATAATAAGTCTCTGCAGGTGACCAAAAGTGCCAGGTAGTGTGAGTAAAGTGTTAACAGTTTCATCACAATCGGAGGGATGACCGATAATCCGATTAAATGAGGCAAGTGAGATAATTACAAAAAATTAAAAATAAGGTGGCGCTGCTGACAGGGTGAATGCTTCGAATAACATGATGGGGAGAAGAGTCACATGGCAAGGGTCTAACCAAAGTAGTAAGTAATCTAAAACTGTACAAACTAATTAAGGTAGAGAGATCATAACAAATTACCCAGGTGATGGTGTTAAAACAGGACAGTAGGGAAGATTTTACAGATATAGAACAGTGTGGTGGGGTCACATGTAACACGAAATGAACCTGAGATCACGGTTGAGGCCATCTTCATGGGTAGAGAACTTGACTATCAGTTTCTGCTTGGTGAGCCTGTGTTGTTGTATATCTCAAAGTCCGCCTTGGAGGATGTTTACCTGAAGTTTAGAGGCTGTATGTCCTTGATCGTTGAAGTGCACCCCCACTGGGAAGGAACATTCTTGTTTGGCGATTGTTGTGCAGTATCTATTCACCCATTGTCGGAGCGTCTGCATAGTTTCACCCATGTACCATGCCTCGGGGCATCCTTGCCTGCAGTGTATGAGATAGACAATGTTGGCTGAGTCACGTGAGCATCTGCCATGTACGTGGCGGGTGGTGTTCCCACGTGTGATGGTGGTGTCCATGTCGAAGATCTGACATGTCTTGCAGAGGTTACCATGACAGGGTTGTGTGATGTTGTGGTCCATGTTGCTCTGAATGCTAGGTAGTTTACTGCAAACAATGGTCTGTTTAAGAGTTGGTGGTTGACGGTGAGAAGCGGAGGTGTAGGGAAGATCTTGGTGAGATGCTCATTATCATTGATGCCATGTTGAAGACTGTGAAGAACGTGGCATAGTCTCTCCTGTCCCGCGAAGTACTCAGCGATGAAGGGTACTCTATCAGTCGCATCCTGCATCTGTCTTCTGAGAAGGTCATTGCAATTTCCAACAATACCTTATTTTTAAATTTTTGAATTATCTCTCTGCCTCATTCAATTGGATTACAGGTCATCCCTTCGCTTGTTCTGCAGCTATTAACACTGTACTCACACCATCTAACACTTCTGATCACCTGCAGAGACTTATTGTTCGACACTCCACTCTCACCATCTGTCTAATATTTTGATCTCTCTGCCCTTGATTTCCCTCTACTTATAAATTATGTGTCTGTGTGCCTGTCCGCACTTCACCTGACAAAGGAGATGCGCTCTGAAAGCTTGTGATTTCAAACAAACCCATTGGACTATAACCTGGTGTGATGTGACTCCTGACTTTGTCCACCCAGTCCAACACCTGCACCTCCACGTCACATCAGGATAATGAGCAGCTTGGAGGGGAACTTGGAGGTTCCCATGTATTTGTTGCTTTTGTCTTTCTAGATCGAAGTAGCCGTGTGTTTGAAAGGTGCTGTCTAAGGATCTTGGTGAGTTTCTGCAGTGCATCTTGTAGATAGTACACACTGCTGCTACTGAGCGTCGGTGGGGGAGGCAGTGAATGCTTGTGGGTGTAGTACCATCAGGTGGCCTGCTTTGTTCTGGATGGTGCCAAGCTTCTTGAGTGTTGTTGGAGCATTCCGCCACACTCCTGACTTGTGCCTTGTAGATACTGGACAGTCTTTGGGGAGGCAGGAGGTGAGTTACTCACTGTGATATTCCTAACCTCTGTGCAGTTGTCACCACCATATTTATATGGCGAGTCCAATTCAGTTTCATGTTGTTAGTTGGGGATTCAGTGATGGTAATGCTATTGAATTTCAAGGGGCAATGATTGGATTGCCTCTTATTGGAGATAGTCATTACCTGGCATTTGTGTGGCACGAAAGCTACTTGGCACAAATGCCCAAAAGATTGAGATAAGGGAATTCCTGTGTTATGTTTTGCCATTAGGGACAGTCCTGATGAGTTTTTAGTTTTGACAGGATTTAGTTTTTTGAACCAATATATGGACATAAGGTGAGGGGACCACTTAAATGGATGAAAGAAAAATTAATAAACTAAAGGTCAGAGACTGCCAACCTATATTTTGAATGTCAGAAAAAAACTGACCAAAGCATGTGAGTTGGCCAAAACACATTTGAAGGATGTTCAACAAACAAGGAAAGCCAAATAAAAAGGCCAAAGTTCGAACTTTTGCGGCTGGAAAAAGTTTTTTCCAGGGAAACCATCAAATTCGAGGTTCACTGAGCCTTTTCTCAGAGATACTATTACAGGGGGGATAGAAAGAAATAGGGATTTTTAAATTTGATTCATGGTATGTAGGTGTTGTTGGTTTGAACAACCTTTAGTGCCCATTGCCAACTGCCTGAAAGGTAATAAGGTGTGAACCACATTGTGGGTCTGTGGGCACATGTAGTCCAGACCAGGTGAGGATGTCAGATTTCCTTCCCTAAAGAACATTACTGAACAAGATGTGTTGTTACAACCATCAACAGTTACATGGTCACTGGTAAGCAAGCTTTTTAATTCCAAATTTTTAAAATTGAATTCATATTCCACTATTTACCATGGTGGGATTCAAACTCCTGTCCCCAGAACATGAACCTGAGGTTTGGAATTGCTAGAATTGTCATCAGCAATCACTCACTAACGAGTCCGATTATTCACTGAGGAAATTCCGTGCCACTGCTCCTGGGCTCTGTGGGACCTTGTGTGGTGATGAGCCTGTTCCTCCAACTAAGCATTTGGCAGGTGTTTCTGGGAGGTGGAATTGGCCCTTGGCCTTGTGATCCCTGGTATTCCATTCTTTGGGTCCTTTTCTGTACTTCCTCTTGCCGCTGGGTGCTTTCGAAGAATTACGTCCTTTCGTACAGAAGCTTCCTACAAGTCAGTTTCATCTGAGCAAGGATCTCTCACATGGTGACATCCATGTTCCATTTCTAGAGGGAAGCTTTCAGGGAGTTTTTGAAACTATTCCTTTGTCCTCCTCTCATTTGATTGCCTGCCCTGAACTGGGTGAAGATGATTTGCTTTGGAAGTTGGAACGCAGGGACCCTAAATGTGAGGCTGGCCCAACGGAGTTGGTTTCAGATGATCATGGACTCGGTACTAGTACTGTTTGCTGCCTCAAGAACTCTGATGTTAGTATGGCTGTCCTTCCAGCTGATGCAGAGAATCTGTTAACAACAAACTGGGACTTCTCCAGGGCCTTGAGGTGGTTGTCTATACAACATTCAAGTTTCTGAGCCATTTAGAAGAGTCGGAAGGATGCTGCCTTACACACATGGATCTCGGTATCAGCGCAGGTGTTATGGACATTGAAGACTGTCATCCTTGGGCATCTATAGGCAACAGATTGGATATGACTTGAATCTCCACATTGATGTCAGCCTTAGATGAGAGGTATCTTACTTAGTAAGGTGAATGTTTCATATTAGTGAGGGCTTCACCGTTGATCCTGATGGAGGGCTGAACGGAAACTTGCCCTGCTACATGTGACAATAATATCTAATCTAATCTAATTTATACCCTGCACCAGTTTTAAGGAAAAGGGTGTTGGGTCTGTACATTGCTGAGGTGGCACTGAAGGACCCCTGAGTGTCGGCAGGGAGTTACAGCTGCTTAGCTTTCTGGGTCCACCGTTGGTTCTTGATTTCCCATGGTGTTCTTTGTAATTCCACCTTTACTGTATGTTGAGTTCACCTCTGTGCTTCACTGTCCTGCTGTCCATGGAGAGCTTTTCACTTGTTGTCAATGAGGTCTTAGATGAGTTGGTCATTCTTGTCAAACCAGACTTGGTGTTTTCAGATCTTGTAGCCAATGATTTCTTCACAACATGAGAGAATGGCTGCCTTCCAGTTCCCTCCACTCCATTAAAATGAAGTCTTTGGCGATTTTGATGAAGACTTTGTTGGATGGACAGTAGCCTGCTCCGCTCTTGAAATTGGTCAACACTGTGCCTTTTTCTGAACAGTTTCTTTGTCTGCAGCTGCTTCTGGTGGTGTTTGATGGACATTGAGGAGTGGATGAGCTGGTGGTCAGTCCAGCAGTCATCTGCACTGGTCACTGCTTTGGTAATGAGGACATCCTTGAGGTCTTGGATCGATGATGTTGTTGGACATATGCCAGTCCTTTCATTGTGGATGCAGCAAGGTGGTAATTCATGAAAAGGAATTATTACTACACCACTGTGAAATAAATATCCAAGCAATTAGAGAATGAATCAGAAATTGAAAATTTTAAAGCTGACCCTTCCAGCAGCCAGGTTGAATAACACAGATGTGCTCACAAGGTTAGATCATGTCATGTTTTAGTCTCCAGAAAACCACCAAAGTGACTCACCAAGGCTATTTCAGAATCATAGATCAGTTTGTATGAAAAGGCCAGGAAAATTGTCTTGGAATGTTTACGTTGTTAACTTTGGGGTGAATTTATAGAATTCATGGAATCCCTACAGTGTGGAAACAGGCCCTTTAGCCCAATAAGTCCACACCACCCCTCTGAAGAGCATCCCACCCAGACCCACTCCCCTAATTTCCTATGTCTAACCCACCTAACCTAGACATCCCTGAATGCTACGGGCAATTAGCATGGCCACCCAGTCTGCACATCTTTGGACTGTGGGAGGAAACCGGAGCACCCAGAGGAAACCCACACAGGCACGGGGAGAATGTGCAAACTCCACACAGACAGTTGTCTGAGGATGGAATCGAACCCCGGTCCCTGGTGCTGTGAGGCAAAATTGCTAACCACTGAGGTATCGTGCAGCCCTCCCTCCCAATTCCCCCCCCCTCAAAAATATCCTTACAAATTCAATCCAAAGTGATTAGCTCAAGAGAAGGGAGAGATTATGTTCTTGATGGACAATTACATTATTGAACGAGTTGAAGTAAGTCCAGCTCTCCTATTATGTTGCTGGTGAAACCAGATTGGTCACAGAGATTCCATATTCACTATGTGCAAAGTCAACAGGGTTACAAAAAGTGGACACATATCCTATTCCAGATTGGAAGATTGCATTACATGAATAGGACTCGGATAATATGTCACAACATTGATTTGCTAAAAAGGCATCAGCAAGTTCAGTTGACTGATACAACTGAAGGAATATCAACTTTGGGAGGACCATACAGAGTATATAAATGCAAAGCATGCCATTTGAATTCAAAATTAAACCAACTTCATTTGTAGTAAAAACATTGTAGTACTGTGCAACAATATTATTTATGCCAACAATTTGGTTATTTTTAACTATACCTAGGAAAAAAATTACATCTCTTAACTGAATTGTTTGAATAGGCACAGACAGCCAATTTGGGTCTCAGTCTAGCTGAGAGAGAGTTGCGAAGGTAAAAGTGATTTATTTGTGTGAGACAAGGCCAATCAACACTGAGAGAAGTGAAAGTAAGGGCTAGTTTGTCTTTTTCCAAGTCAGGAAAAATCATGAAATTTTCTATTAGACCATAAAATATTGGAGCAGAAATAGGTCGTTCAGCCCATGAGTCTGCTCCACTATTTAATCACTGCTGCTATGTTTCTCAGCCCCATTCTCCTGTCCTTTCCCTGTAACCCTTGATCCTCTAGCTTCCCCAGCACCTTCTCCTTACTGATGTCCACTACACTCACCCCTGTCCCCTGATTCTCTTGAAGTTCTGGTGTGCTGCTGTGAACACGATTGCAAAGTACCTATTCAGTTCCATTACCATTTCATTGTTCCCCATGACTACTTCTCCAGCCTCAATTTCCAGCATCAAATGTCCACACTTGCTTTTCTCTTTTCTTTTATATATGTAAAGAAAGGCAAGGGACCCAGGGTCTTACAGGAGTTTGTAAAAATGATTCCTACAAGAGAACATGAAAAGATCATATCCCAGATTTGTGAACTTCTGAAGAAGAGTCTAGGCCTGAAACATCAGCCTTCCTGCCCCTCTGATGCTGCTTGGCCTGCTGTGTTCATCCAGCTCCACACTTTGTTACCTAAGATTTGGTTGCAGCTCAAGCCATAATGAAAACGCTCAGGGTGGATTGTGTCCTTGGCTGTAAAGTCGATGAGAGGGATGCAGGATTTTTGTTTAAAGGAATGGCACTTACTTTTTCTTTAGGTGAGGTAGCTAAACCAATGTTCAAAACTGAGATACAGGGGAAACAAATCACTTTTATTGGAGAAAGACAGCTCAATGAGAGCTAAGGTATTGATAAATAGGATTGGTGGAGAATATGTGATAATGGGAACTGCAGATGCTGGAGAATCCAACATAATGAAATGTGAGGCTGGATGAACACAGCAGGCCCAGCAGCATCTCAGGACCACAAAAGCTGACGTTTCAGGATGAAGGGTCTAGGCCCGAAACGTCAGCTTTTGTGCTCCTGAGATGCTGCTGGGCCTGCTGTGTTCATCCAGCCTCACATTTCATTATCTTGGTGGAGAATATATTCTAGTTCCACTATATAAAGTTCAACTTGAATGTGATTTGTGATCAGGAGAAGTAATTGTTGGAGTAGTAAAAACATTACCTAAAGAGGGAGTAGAATTATTTGTGGGTAATGATTTGTCAGGACTAAAGGTATCAGCTTTGCGGATAATTATACTATGTCCAGAGGACGTTCAAGAAACAGAAGAGTCATAGAATCATAGACAGTACAGCATGGAAACAGACCCTTCATTCCAACTTGTCTGTGCTGACCTGATATCCTAAATTAATCAAGTCCCATTTGCCAGCATTTGGTCCATATCCCTCCAAACAGAGGTGACAGGGAACAGATTCCGAGAATTTCTCCTTCGCATACAGAAACATGGGCAATTTTAAACAAAATCCATTTGTAAAGGTTGATGTGAAACCAAAAGCAAATGAAAGCAGAGCTGAAACTTTCCTGAAAGATGAAGGTAATCCAGGTTAAATATGACCTGCCTAATTACAGGACAAAAAGCAGATCCTGAATGAAATCAATGAGCCCAATCAGACCATACTGAGGTCGAGGCTGAAGGCGGTGCAGAGTGCTTTTAACTTTGGAACAGAGTGCTGATGAGGAACTGGAGAACCCTCACAGACCTGCAGGTGAAGAATGGTCGATTATACCCTGCAGGTGAAGAATGGTCGGTTATACCCTGCGGGTGAAGCTTGCTCGGTTATACCCTGCGGGAGAGGAATGGCCGGTTATACTCTGCAGGTGAGGAATGGTCAGTTATACCCTGCGGGTGAAGCTTGGTCGGTTATACCCTGCGGGAGAGGAATGGTCGGTTATACCCTGCTGGTGAAGAATGGTCGGTTATACGCTGCAGGTGAAGAATGGTCGGTTATACCCTGCTGGTGAGGAATGGTCGGTTATACCCTGCTGGTGAAGAATGGTAGGTTATACCCTGCTGGTGAAGAATGGTCGGTTATACCCTGCGGGAGAGGAATGGTCCGTTATACCCTGCAGGTGAAAAATGGTCGGTTATACCCTGCGGATGAGGAATGGTCGGTTATACCCTGCGGGTGAAGAATGGTCGGTTATACCCTGCGGGAGAGAAATGGTCAGCTATACCCTGTGGGTGAGGAATGGTCGGTTATACCCTGTGGGAGAGGAATGGTCGGTTATACCCTGCTGGTGAAGAATGGTCGGTTATACGCTGCAGGTGAAGAATGGTCGGTTGTACCCTGCTGGTGAGGAATGGTCGGTTATACCCTGCTGGTGAAGAATGGTAGGTTATACCCTGCTGGTGAAGAATGGTCGGTTATACCCTGCGGGAGAGGAATGGTCCGTTATACCCTGCAGGTGAAAAATGGTCGGTTATACCCTGCGGATGAGGAATGGTCAGTTATACCCTGCGGGTGAGGAATGGTCGGTTATACCCTGCGGGTGAAGAATGGTCAGTTATACCCTGCAGGTGAAGAATGGTTGGTTATACCCTGCGGGTGAAGAATGATTGGTTATACCCTGCGGGAGAGAAATGGTCAGCTATACCCTGCGGGTGAGGAATGGTCGGTTATACCCTGCGGGTGAAGAATGGTCGGTTATACCCTGCGGGAGAGAAATGGTCGGTTATACCCTGCGGGAGAGGAATGGTTGGCTATACCCTGCAGGTGAAGAATGGTCGGTTATACCCTGCAGGAGAGAAATGGTCGGCTATACCCTGCGGGAGAGGAATGGTTGGATATACCCTGCAGGTGAAGAATGGTGGGTTATACACTGCAGGTGAAGAATGGTCAGTTATACGTGCGGGTGAAGAATGTTTGGTTATACTCTGCAGGTGAAGAATGTTCGGTTATACCCTGCAGGTGAAGAATGGTCGGATATACCCTGCGGGTGAAGAATGGTCAGTTCTAGCCTGCAGTTGAAGAATGGTCGGTTATACCCTGCGGGTGAGGAATGGTCAGATATACCCTGCAGCTGAATAATGGTCGGATATACCCTTCAGGTGAAGAAGGGTCGGTTATACCCTGCAGGTGAAGAATACCCTGCAGGTGAAGAATGGTCGGTTATACCCTGCAGGTGAGGAATGGTCGGATATACCCTGCAGGTGAGGAATGGTCGGTTATACATGCGGGTGAAGAATGGTTGGATACACCCTGCGGGTGAAGAATGGTCAGTTACACCCTGCAGGTGAGGAATGGTCGGTTATACCCTGCGGGTGAAGAATAGTCGGATGTACCCCGCGGGTGAAGAATGGTCGGATATACCCTGCGGGTGAGGAATGGTTGGATGTACCCTGTGGGTGAAGAATGGTCAGTTATACCCTGCAGGTGAAGAATGGTCGGTTCTAACCTGCAGTTGAAGAACGGTCGGTTATACCCTGCGGGTGAGGAATGGTTGGTTATACCCTGCGGGTGAAGAATGGTCGGTTATACCCTGCGGGAGAGAAATGGTCGGTTATACCCTGCGGGAGAGGAATGGTTGGCTATACCCTGCAGGTGAAGAATGGTCGGTTATACCCTGCAGGAGAGAAATGGTCGGCTATACCCTGCGGGTGAGGGATGGTCGGTTATACCCCGTGGGTGAAGAATGGTCGGTTCTAACCTGCAGTTGAAGAACGGTCGGTTATACCCTGCAGGAGAGAAATGGTCGGCTATACCCTGCGGGTGAGGGATGGTCGGTTATACCCCGTGGGTGAAGAATGGTCGGTTATACCCTGCGGGAGAGAAATGGTCGGTTATACCCTGCGGGAGAGGAATGGTTGGCTATACCCTGCAGGTGAAGAATGGTCGGCTATACCCTGCAGGTGAAGAATGGTCGGTTATACCCTGCGGGAGAGGAATAGTCGGTTATACCCTGCGGGTGAAGAATGGTCGGTTATACCCTGCGGGAGAGAAATGGTCGGTTATACCCTGCGGGTTAAGCTTGGTCAGTTATAGCCTGTGGGTGAGGAATAGTCGGTTATACCCTGCAGGTGAAGAATGGTTGGTTATACCCTGCAGGTTAAGCTTGGTCAGTTATACCCTGTGGGTGAGGAATAGTCAGTTATACCCTGCAGGTGAAGAATGCAAGGTCATTGGGGTCATTTAAGAGACTGCTGGACATGCATATGGTCACAGAAATTTGAGGGTGCGTACATGAGGATCAATGGTCGGCACAACATTGTGGGCTGAAGGGCCTGTTCTGTGCTGTACTGTTCTATGTTCTAATGGTCGGTTATACCCTGCGGGTGAGGAATGGTCGGCTATACCCTGCGGGTGCGGAATGGTCGGTTATACCCTGCGGGAGAGGAATGGTTGGATATACCCTGCAGGTGAAGAATGGTCGGATATACCCTTCAGGTGAAGAATACCCTGCAGGTGAAGAATCGTCGGTTATACCCTGCAGGTCAAGAATCGTTGGATATACCCTGCAGGTGAAGAATGGTCGGTTAAACATGCGGGTGAAGAATGGTTGGATATACCCTGCGGGTGAAGAATGGTCAGTTACACCCTGCAGGTGAAGAATGGTCGGTTATACCTGCTGGTGAAGAGTGGTCGGATATACCCTGCAGGTGAGGAATGGTCGGCTCTACCCTGTGGGTGAAGAATGGTTGGTTATACCCTGTGGGTGAAGAATGGTTGGTTATACCCTGTGGGTGAGGAATGGTCGGTTATCACATGATGAGAATGTTCAGGTGTGTCAAGTGGCAGGTGTACTCAAGGAGGATTTGGAGAAAAAAGGATGAGAGCCCAAGAGAAGTGGGCAATGCCCAAAGTAATATTCCTACTATTAGGTTCACAAATTTGGATGTATTAGAGTTCTGATGCTGTACCTGGGGAAAGGTCAATACAGAGATATAGTGAGATTACTCAGAAAGTACAAAGAAGTTTGCAGAGATGTACTACATTAACTGTGGCTGATTCAAACCTGATAAAACAAAACCCCAGTTGGTTAAACCCAGAGAAAGAAGACACTCACAAAGGAAATTCGATACATGTTGGAGGATCAATTGATTAAACCAAGTGGGAGTCGTCGGAGTTCTCCAGTAGTGTTGCTTCCTAAAAGACGTGGTTCATTGGGGTTATTTATAGGATATTGGAAAGTTAATGCAATCACAAAGATGGATTCATACCCTATTCCCAGACAAGTGTTGGTAGTGTGCCATTCATACCGAAAGTTGATTTGTTAAAACGATAAGGCAAGTACCATGATAAAGTAAACTTTTGTTTGTTAGTGAGACCAGGCATGAAGATTAGTTGTAGGCTGATTTTTGATTAAAAGAGTTCTTATAGATGCAGCAATCCCAGGAGGAGCATTCTGTTTAAACAGAAAGTGGGATTTGGCTATTAACAAGGTCAATACATGGGAATTGGTTCTGGCAAGTCTGGAAGACAGCCTATGTTCAAGCAGATGACAGAGGCTGAATGGTAATTGAATCCTCAGGAAGAGACAGTTGGTCTCTCAGAGCACAACCAGAGCTGATGGTTTTCTTGTGCCATTTCTTCTGGGGAGATGACATTGGTTGTTGACATGAAGATTTGAAAACTCCCTGCCCACTCAGCCACACCAGCTTCTAGAAGCCCAAATAGTAGAAAGCTGAGACACTGGAGTAATACTGCGACTTGAGGGAATTGAAAAGAAAAGCCTGATCATGATTTCCAGAAAAGTAACCAAGGAGTCCGCATCTCTGCCTGTGAAATAATGCGTCATGAAAACCTTTGAAGTAATCTGGCCAGTTTTATTGATTTTTATTTATTTATTCCTTAACTGAATTTGTTTGTCTGTCTTTTGTGTGACTGGGGACTAAAAATGAATGTTTAAGGGTTAAAACACAGATATTCACCAGTTTATCTTGCTGCTTTTTTTTGTCTGTTAACATTAATGTGTATTTAATAAATAGATATGTCTTTCATTTACAATACAAAACCAGTGTCTGAATTATTTATTCACAAAGTCGGGGATCGGCAATTTAAAAATCTGCTTAGGAACTATTGGAGTAACTACTGGGGGTCTTTGAAGGTTTTAATTTTACTGTTTGACTGTCTGGCTTTATGTCATGACAGCTTGTTGTACATCATTTTGAAATAAACATCACCAACAATGCGAATGATAGAGATAACAAGGTGTAGAGTGGTTGAACACTGCTTGGCCTGCTGCGTTCATCCAGCTCTACACCTTGTTATCTCAGATTCTCCAGCATCTGCACTTCCTACTGTCTCTGAATGCGAATGATATGTGTATTATGCTGACCACAATCCTGTGGTTTTGTTGGAAACATTTTGGGAAGAGAATTGTGGCCTGCATTATCCCCATAACCTTGCACATATTTTTTATTTAAGTAAATATCCAGTGTCCTCTTGTACTTGCTCCTTTTATGAGTGAGAACTTCTCCTTATCTCCTCCGAGCCATCGTCTCTAAGGGGAATAGCCATGTCTTCTTCAATTGATCCTCTTTCCTGGAAGCATACTTTTGCCCTCTCTCTAATGCATTCATATCTTTCCTATAATGTAGCACACACATCTGTGCACAATATTCCAGGTGAGGTCTAACAAGTGTCTTCTACAGGTTTAACATCACACCCTTGCTGTTGTATGCTATGTCTCCTCTATAAAGTTGGGGTTTGCTGCTGGCCATGATGGAGCATGAATAATCCATCCCACCTCATAATGATCATGTCTCACTAAACTGGTCAACACACAGAAAGACAGTGCAGAAACTAACCTGCAATTACTCCTCCCACTTAACTAAAACTCTTCATATTCATGGTAAAAATTGGTATCAGATTCGAATTTAAGTAAAATGTGGATAGTGTAAAGTTTTGTGATTCACCTCATTTAAAATTAAAGGTGCAATAATCTGTTTGCTTCACTTATTTCAAGTCCTTCATCTCAACCACAGCTGAGAACTGAATTCCAAGGGGAGGTGAGAGTGACTGCCCATGACAGTACAGAGCTGTTACATTTCAGGAGGCCATTCAGCCCATCATGCCCCCAACTCTTCAAATGAGCATCATTTTCTTGTGCTAATCTCCTGTTTTTACGCAATACTCTTGGGCACTACTTCCATCCAAATAATCATCCAGTGCCCACTTAAACAATGTCAAGTGACTGAGCGTGGCAACAGGAAATCCGAGCAAAAATAGAATTAATGGGAATCAGGGGAAAACTCCACGGCAGCAGGAGCCATACCTAGCACAATGGAAGATTCAGTATCTCAGCTCCAGGATATCTCTGCAGGAGTTCCACAGGGCAGTATCCTAGGCCCAGCCACCTTCAGCTGCTTCATCAATGACCTTCCCCCGCATCATAGGCAATGTGCGTGTACTATCCCTCCTGAACAGTGTGTGGAAGGCTGCTCCTGTAAACCTGCTGAGTGACTTTCAATGACGTGAATATATGAACAAGGAGCAACAGGAGGCCACTCGGCCCTTCGAACCTGCTCCACCATTCAGTAAGTTCACGGTTGATCTGATTTTAGCCTCAACTCTACATTCCTGCATCCCCCCAGTAACCTTTCAACTCGTTGGTAATGATGAATTGATCTCCATCCACCGTAAAGTTGTTTTTAAAGATTCTGCACACACTGCCTTTTTGAGGAAGGGAATTCCAAAGACTCACACCAATCTGAGAGAATAAAACAATGGTCCCCAGTTTGAGAGTCTCCCACAAAACATCCTGTACGCATCCTCCCAGACAAATCCCTCAGAATCTTGTATATGTCAATGAAGTCACCTCTGACTGTTCTGCATCCCAGGGGGTGCTTTACTCATCAGGCAGTGAAGGAGGGAGTGAGTGAGGGAAGGAGGAGGTGAGTGAGTGAGGGAAGGAGTGAGTGAGGGAGGGAAGAAGGTGTGAGTGAGTGAGTGTGAGTGAAGGAGCGAGTGAGTGTGACGGAGTGTGAGTGATTGAGGGAAGGAGTGTGTGAGTGAAGGAGGGAGTGAGTAAGTGAGTGAGGGAGGGAAGGAGAGTGTGAGTGAGTGTGTGAAGAGCAAGTGAGTGAGTGAAGGAGTGAGTGAGTGAGGAAAGGAGTGAGTGAGTGAGGGAAGGAGTGAGTGAGGGAGTGACTAAGGCAAGGAGGGAGTGTGAATGAGTGAGTGAAGGAGCGAGTGAGTGAGTGGAGTGAGTGATTGAGGGAAGGAGTGAGTGAGTGAGGCCGCAGTAGTCAGGGATGGTGACGATGATGATGGTGACGATGATGGTGATGATGGTGATGATGATGGTGATGATGGTGATGATGGTGGTGACGATGATGGTGGTGACGATGATGATGATGGTGATGGTGATGATGATGGTGACGATGATGGTGGTGACGATGATGATGATGATGATGGTGATGATGGTGATGATGGTGATGATGATGGTGATGATGGTGACGATGGTGACGATGATGGTGGTGATGATGATGGTGGTGACGATGATGATGGTGACGATGGTGATGATGATGGTGGTGACGATGATGGTGGTGACGATGATGATGGTGACGATGGTGATGATGATGGTGGTGACGATGATGGTGTGGCTCCATCAGTTTGAAGAACAAACCACTTTACATTCCCCACACCCCACGCCCCTTCTTTGGGTCACCTCCTGGACCCACATACACTTTACTGCCCCCTCACAGCTCATTCCCCACCCTCTGACCCTGGCATTTGCTCCAGTTCTTGCCCCAAGTTGTATGGAACCGGGGGGGGGGGGGTAATTACTACCACAGCAGGATGACAGAGTCTGAGGGAAACCCCTGGGTCATTGAGGGTTAATGTTTCCATGGGAACAGCACAACCCCACAACCAGAAAACGCCAGGAGGAACCTGGAACCGAAGAGTGTTGCCGGGGCTTCCGGCCGGGGGTTTGAGGCGGCGGACCGGAAGGCAGTGTGGAGCCGGGAAGTGCGTGCGGATAAGGGCTCCGGGTTGAACGCAGTCCCGCCCGGCTCCTCGCAGCGAGTCCCGGGCGTCGCCGACTCGCCATCTGCCCCCGCTTCCCCGCTCAGCTTCACCGCGCCACAGCCTCCGGCCTGCAGCAGAGACGGAGCCCGAGGCCCAGCCGAGCCGAGCCTCCCGGTGAGGTGAGGGACACGGTGTGAGAGCGCAGCCGCTGACCTGGCGCTAGGCAAATGCATGGCCGCTGCGGGGTCTTCAGTTTGGGAGGTGCATTACTCTAGCGCCTGTCATGGCCCAGCGGCGGCTCGGTTTGGTTTGGTTTGGTCTGGTCATTGTTGTAAAAAACTGGGTCTACAATCTGTGCACAGCAAGATCCCACAAGGAGCGTTTAATTCAGAACGGAACCAGGGCTAGTACAGACCAGATGGGCCGAAGGGGCTGTTCACACGCGGCATGGGTTTGTGATCATCCCTCACCGACAGTGCAGTACTCCCTCAGGACTGACCCTCTGACAGTGCAGCACTCCCTCAGTACTGACACTCTGACAGTGTGGCACTCCCTCAGTACTGACCCTCTGACAGTGCGGCGCTCCCTCAGCACTGACCCTCTGACAGTGCAGCACTCCCTCAGCACTGACCCTCTGACAGTGCGGCGCTCCCTCAGCACTGACCCTCTGACAGTGCGGCGCTCCCTCAGTACTGACCCTCTGACAGTGCGACACTCCCTCAGTACTGACCCTCCAACAGTGCAGCACTCCCTCAGTACTGACCCTCTGACAGTGCGGCACTCCCTCAGTACTGACCCTCCAACAGTGCAGCACTCCCTCAGTACTGACCCTCTGACAGTGCGGCACTCCCTCAGTACTGACCCTCTGACAGTGCGGCACTCCCTCAGTACTGACCCTCTGACAGTGCAGCACTCCCTCAGTACTGACCCTCTGACAGTGCGGCACTCCCTCAGTACTGACCCTCTGACAGTGCGGCGCTCCCTCAGTACTGACCCTCTGACAGTGCGACACTCCCTCAGTACTGACCCTCCAACAGTGCAGCACTCCCTCAGTACTGACCCTCTGACAGTGAGGCACTCCCTCAGTACTGACTCTCTGACAGTGCGGCACTCCCTCAGTACTGACCCTCCGACAGTGAGGCACTCCCTCAGCACTGACCCTCTGACAGTGCGACACTCCCTCAGTACTGACCCTCTGACAGTGCGGCACTCCCTCAGCACTGACCCTCTGACAGTGCGGTGCTCCCTCAGTACTGACTCTCTGACAGTGCGGCACTCCCTCAGTACTGACCCTCTGACAGTGCGGCGCTCCCTCAGTACTGACCCTCTGACAGTGAGGCGCTCCCTCAGCACTGACCCTCTGACAGTGCGACACTCCCTCAGTACTGACCCTCTGACAGTGCGACACTCCCTCAGCACTGACCCTCTGACAGTGCGACACTCCCTCAGTACTGACCCTCTGACAGTGAGGCACTCCCTCAGCACTGACCCTCTGACAGTGCGACACTCCCTCAGTACTGACCCTCTGACAGTGCGACACTCCCTCAGCACTGACCCTCTGACAGTGCGACACTCCCTCAGTACTGACCCTCCGACAGTGCGGCGCTCCCTCAGCACTGACCCTCTGACAGTGCGACGCTCCCTCAGTACTGACCCTCTGACAGTGCAGTACTCCCTCAGCACTGACCCTCTGACAGTGCGGCACTCCCTCAGTACTGACCCTCCGACAGTGCGGCTCTCCCTCAGTACTGACCCTCTGACAGTGTGGCACTCCCTCAGCACTGACCCTCTGACAGTGCGGCACTCCCTCAGCACTGACCCTCTGACAGTGCGGCACTCCCTCAGTACTGACCCTCTGACAGTGCAGTACTCCCTCAGCACTGACCCTCTGACAGTGCGGCACTCCCTCAGTACTGACCCTCTGACAGTGCAGTACTCCCTCAGCACTGACCCTCTGACAGTCCGGCACTCCCTCAGTACTGACCCTCCGACAGTGCGGCTCTCCCTCAGTACTGACCCTCTGACAGTGCAGTGCTCCCTCAGTACTGACCCTCCGACAGTGCGGCGCTCCCTCAGCACTGACCCTCTGACAGTGCGACGCTCCCTCAGTACTGACCCTCCGACAGTGCCGCACTCCCTCAGTACTGACCCTCCGACAGTGCCGCACTCCCTCAGTACTGACCCTCCGACAGTGCGGCACTCCCTCAGCACTGACCCTTTGACAGTGCGGCACTCCCTCAGCACTGACCCTCTGACAGTGCGGCACTCCCTCAGCACTGACCCTCTGACAGTGCGACACTCCCTCAGTACTGACCCTCTGACAGTGCGGCGCTCCCTCAGCACTGACCCTCTGACAGTGCGGCGCTCCCTCAGCACTGACCCTCTGACAGTGCGGCACTCCCTCAGTACTGACCCTCTGACAGTGCGACACTCCCTCAGTACTGACCCTCTGACAGTGCGGCGCTCCCTCAGTACTGACCCACCGACAGTGCGGCACTGCCTCAGCACTGACCCTCCGACAGTGCGGCACTCCCTCAGTACTGACCCTCTGACAGTGCGGTACTCCCTCAGTACTGACCCTCTGACAGTGCAGCACTCCCTCAGTACTGACCCTCTGACAGTGCGGCACTCCCTCAGCACTGACCCTCTGACAGTGCAGCTCTCCCTCAGTACTGACCCTCTGACAGTGCGGCACTCCCTCAGCACTGACCCTCTGACAGTACGGCGCTCCCTCAGCACTGACCCTCTGACAGTACGGCGCTCCCTCAGTACTGACCCTCTGATAGTGCTTCACTCCCTCAGTACTGACCCTCTGACAGTGAGGCACTCCCTCAGCGCTGACCCTCTGACAGTGAGGCGCTCCCTCAGCGCTGATCCCCTGACAGTGCGGCGCTCCCTCAGCGCTGACCCCCTGACAGTGCGGCGCTCCCTCAGCGCTGACCCCCTGACAGTGCGGCGCTCCCTCAGCGCTGACCCCCTGACAGTGCGGCGCTCCCTCAGCGCTGACCCCCTGACAGTGCGGCGCTCCCTCAGCGCTGACCCCCTGACAGTGCGGCGCTCCCTCAGCGCTGACCCCCTGACAGTGCGGCGCTCCCTCAGCGCTGACCCCCTGACAGTGCGGCGCTCCCTCAGCGCTGACCCCCTGACAGTGCGGCGCTCCCTCAGCGCTGACCCCCTGGCACGAAAGCCAGCGTGATGTTACTGAAGTCAAAATGATCAGCACTGCGAACTTGAGGAGGAATGTCTGTAACTCAAGCACTTCACTCTCTAGTAATCAGTCTCATCAATTATACAGTAAAAACTCCTATTGAAGCATCCTGCTCTAATATAACTGAACTGAAAATGGAGGAAGATTATTGGGTGTCACTAAGTTCTTATTAGCTGAAGTGTATCTGTGTGTCTGGCTGTGTCTGGAATGAGGGAATTGGTAGGAGGTTCGACAGGGTTATCTGGTAATGAATGAGTGAAGATTCAGTGAGACCACCAGAGATCCAGTATCTCATCAAAAGTGTCAAAACTGATTCTCAATACCTTTAAAAATGATGGTTGGAGGCCTAAAGAAACAGACTGAAGTTTTAACTGACATAAGGGTGGAGTTTCTTGTACAGAATTGAGTATATAAACCACTTAATTACTTCTAATTGAGGGATGGGAGGTATAGGAGATGCCTCTTTAATAAATCTGCTCAGCAATGCAGTTAGATATTTCAAATATGGTGGCAAAGCTGTTTGTGCTATTTTGAGCAACGTGTAAAGTGGGTTTGTGAGATATGGTTTGATGCTCCTAGACATGAACAAAAGGAACTGCCCTCAAACTGGATTTGTAATCATCTTATGACAGCTCTGCTTTCATGCTGTAATTGTTGCCTATTTTAAATCTTTTTAGAAACCCACTTCCCTACTCCCTTAAACTGAAGGTAAAATTCAGTTATATTATGATTGTTCGTCTCGGATCGAAGATGGATGTCTTCACTGTCTTGAAGACAGCCGCACTGAGCCCTGCCGAATTTTCACCATCTCCCCGCATCTCCCCCCCTCCCCCCCCGACCTCCCCCCCCGACCTCCCCCCCCGACCTCCCCCCCCGACCTCCCCCTTACTGAGAACGAACGGTCAGTCCTCAGTAAAGGGCTCATCTTTGTCTCCCTCCACCCTCACATCAACAAATACCAGTCACGTTTGAACATCGAGCAGTTTTTCCGCTGCCTCTGCCTCCCCCCATCTTCTCCTCTCTCCATCTTTGATCCTCCTCCCCCTCTCTCCCTATTTATTTCAGAACCCTCTTCCCCCTCTCCTTTTCTGATGAAGGGTCTAGATCCGAAACGACAGCTTTTGTGCTCCTGAGATGCTCCTTGGCCTGCTGTGTCCATCCAGCCCCACACCGTGTTCCCGTAGACTTGGGACTATACAGGTGGAGTTGCATCAACTGCTGCTCTGAGTTGCAAAGCCAAGAGTGGGAAAAAAATTGATAACCAATTGGGAAAGTCTCACCATGACTCTCGTGCTCAAGGTTAATATCAAGTGGAGGAGGCAACTTCAGGGATCAACCATTCACTGGGAACTCAAGTTCTACAAACTTTACTGCTGTAGAATACAAGTTACCAACTAAACAGCTGACCTTGGGTTTATAAAATCCAGCACCTGCCATCCTGGTGACAGGTTTCAATTCCACCTCACAGATGGTAGGTTTGAATTCAGTGAAAAAAAAAATCTGGAAGCAAGCATCTAATGATGCCACAAAACCATTGCCAGTTGTTGGTGGGGGAGAAGATCCCATCTGGTTCACTAATGTCATCTTGGAAGGAAACTGCCTTCCTTACCTGGTCTGACCTACATGTGACTCCAGACCCCCAGCAATGTGGTTGACTCTTAACTGCCCTCGGGGCAATTAGGGATGGGCAATAAATGCTGCCTGGTCAGTGACATGCTTATCCTGTGAATGAATAAAAAATAACCTCCAGAGCTCCATGGACTTTAAATGGCAATTGACGATATTTTTTTGAGATATTTTCGTAATCAACCTGTTAAGAGATGTTATCACATACCTCTAGAACAGGTGGGACTTGAATCTGAGTCATACCACTGCACCAAAAGAACCCTTTCTTTCCTGCCTAGATATACACTTCTTCCCCAGCTTTACTTTTAAGCTTATGGCCATGGAAAATCTGCTCTGCTGGTCTGAACATTGCGTCTGCAGGATGAGTAATCAACTCCTGAGTCCCGTCAGCATGTACTTGGATAAACTACAGAATTGGGCTGAAAGGTGGCAAATGGAGTTCAATGCAGATAAATGTGAGGTGATTCACTTTGGGAAGAATAATAGGAAGGCAGAATACTGAATCAATGGAAAGACTCTTGGTAGTGTGGATGTGCAGAGGGATCTTGGTGTCCATGTACATAGATCCCTGAAAGTTGCCACCCAGGTTGATAGTGCTGTTAAGAAGGCTTATGGTGTGTTAGGTTTTATTGGTAGAGGGATTGAGTTCCGGAGCCGTGATGTCATGATGCAACTGTACAAAACGCTAGTGTGGCCTCATGTAGAGTATTGCGTACAGTTCTGGACGCCCCATTACAGGAAGGATGTGGAAGCATTGGAAAAGGTGCAGAGGAGATTTACCAGGATGTCGCCTGGTCTGGAGGGAAGGCTTATGAAGAAAGGCTGAGGGACTTGGGTCTGATCTCATTGGAGAGAAGGAGGCTAAGAGGGGATTTAATAGAGACATACAAGATGATCAGAGGATTAGATAGGGTGGACAGTGGGAGTCTTTTTCCGAGAATGATGACTTCAGCTTGTACAAGGGGGCATAGCTACAAATTGAGGGGTGATAGATTTAAGACAGATGTCAGAGGCAGGTTCTTTACTCAGAGAGTGTTAAGGGCATGGAACGCCCTGTCTGCCAGTGTAGGTAACTCAGCCACATTAGGGGCATTTAAACAGTCCTTGGATAAACATATGGATGATGATGGGATAGTGTGGGGGGAGGGGCTTGGATTAGTTCACAGGTTGGCGCAACATTGAGGGCCGAAGGGCCTGTTCTGTGCTGTATTGTTCTATGTAAGAAAGGACTGTGGTCTTGAGGACAGAAAAAGCATTTCAACGGTTTTCCGAAGGCTTTTTTTGAAAGGGAACCCATTGGCATTGTTTGGGAGGAAGTTGCTGCAAACTGTACCAACAAACCACTGACCCGTTGGAGTCTGACTTGATAAACTCTACTATGGAAGAGCAATGAGAGAGGAAGCAAAAGCCCTGACACAAATGCTGTCATTCCCCCACCCCACCACCACCTCCTTCACTGCTGCTCCTGCCCTCTCTATCGTGAAGGTTGATAGATGCCATCCTTGTTGCAAGGGATGGATGGTGAGAACTACTGAAGTCCCAAAGCACGTCCTCGGTATTTGTGTCAAAGTCACAGTTCATAACAAACTGACATTTGTGCCTTGTCTTTCTTAACCTTTCTGCAGCATTTCATGTTTTTTGTCCATTGCAAGTGATTATCTGAGATAAGAATGGAGCTAGGTGAGAGCAGTCCCAGCCAGCTGGATGATGGTGAAGCTGTGATGGTGGAGGATGGTGTAGTTGCTGTGTCAAAGGCCAGAGACATTTTGAGAAAGATAAGGAGGGATCGTTTACCACTATCATTGGTGAATTAACAAAGAACACTCCTGTAGAACAGGCCCTTTGGCCCTCCAAGCCAGCACTGACACATTTTGCCCCCTCATACTAAAACTGCTTTCACTTACAGGATCCGTGTCCCTCTATTCCCTTCCTATTCATGTACTTATCCAGGTGTTTTTTGAATGCTTCCATCACCACCTCTGGCAGTGTGTTCCAGGCACTCACCACCCTTTGTGCTTTGTATGGCTCTTAAGCACCACCCCCTCACCCCTAGTAATTGACCTCTCCACCCTGGGAAAAGCCTCATACATTCCACTCTCAGGCTTATAAACCTCTGCCAGGTCACCCCTCAACCTCCTGCGTTCCAGTGAAAACAAACCCAGTCTGTCCACCCTCTCTTCATAGCTAAAATCCCCCAGACCAGGCAACATCCTAGTCCTCCCACCCACCCTCCTGCAAAAATTCCATCCCCTATTCCCAATTCCTCCGCCTCCGCCGCATCTGCTCCCACGACAAGACATTCCACTCCCGCACATCCCAGATGTCCAAGTTCTTTAAGGACCGCAACTTTCCCCCCACGGTGATCGAGAACGCCCTTGACCGCGTCTCCCGCATTTCCCGCGACACATCCCTCACACCCTGCCCCCGCCACAACCGCCCCAAGAGGATCCCCCTCGTTCTCACACACCACCCTACCAACCTCCGGATACAACGCATTATCCTCCGACACTTCCGCCATTTACAATCCGACCCCACCACCCAAGACATTTTTCCATCCCCTCCCCTGTCTGCTTTCCGGAGAGACCACTCTCTCCGTGACTCCCTTGTTCGCTCCACACTGCCCTCCAACCCCACCACACCCGGCACCTTCCCCTGCAACCGCAGGAAATGCTACACTTGTCCCCACACCTCCTCCCTCAGCCCCATCCCAGGCCCCAAGATGACATTCCACATCAAGCAGAGGTTCACCTGCACATCTGCCAATGTGGTATACTGCATCCACTGTACCCGGTGCGGCTTCCTCTACATTGGGGAAACCAAGCGGAGGCTTGGGGACCGCTTTGCAGAACACCTCCGCTCAGTTCGCAAAAAACAACTGCACCTCCCAGTCGCCAACCATTTCCACTCCCCCTCCCATTCTCTTGATGACATGTCCATCATGGGCCTCCTGCACTGCCACAATGATGCCACCCGAAGGTTGCAGGAACAGCAACTCATATTCCGCCTGGGAACCCTGCAGCCATATGGTATCAATGTGGACTTCACCAGTTTCAAAATCTCCCCTTCCCCTACTGCATCCCTCAACCAGCCCAGTTCGTCCCCTCCCCCCACTGCACCACACAACCAGCCCAGCTCTTCCCCCCCACCCACTGCATCCCAAAACCAGTCCAACCTGTCTCTGCCTCCCTAACCGGTTCTTCCTCTCACCCATCCCTTCCTCCCACCCCAAGCCGCACCCCCCGCTACCTACTAACCTCATCCCACCTCCTTGACCTGTCCGTCTTCCCTGGACTGACCTATCCCCTCCCTACCTCCCCACCTACACTCTCTCCACCTATCTTCTTTACTCTCCATCTTCGGTCCGCCTCCCCCTCTCTCCCTATTTATTCCAGTTCCCTCCCCCCATCCCCCTCTCTGATGAAGGGTCTAGGCCCGAAACGTCAGCTTTTGTGCTCCTGAGATGCTGCTTGGCCTGCTGTGTTCGTCCAGCCTCACATTTTATTATCTTGGAATCTCCAGCATCTGCAGTTCCCATTATCTCTGATCCTAGTAAACCTTTTCTGTACCCTCTCCAAAGCTTCCACGTCCTTCTGGTAATGTGGTCACTAGAACTGTACGCAATATTCCAAGTGTGGCCGAACTAAAGTTCTATTAAGCTGTAGCATAACTTGTCTGTCCTTGTACTCAGTGCCCCTTCCAATGAAGGCCAGCTTGCCATAGGCTTTTTTTTACTGCCTTGTCTACCTGCGCTGCCAGCTTCAGTGATCTGTGGACATGCGCACACAGATCCCTCTACATATCAATACTCCTCAGAGTTCTGACGTAGCTAAGAGCTGTTTCAGAACTGGGACAAGGGTGAAATCTGATTAGAGGAACTCAGACAGGAAGATCGAGCAAAAATGGGAACTGGTTTAACAAGTAACAAGATATTCAGAGGTTTGGGCATGAATGGTGGTTTGAAGATGGGCATTATAGTTTGCCATGACTCAAGGCCAAAACTACCACGATTTGAGAAGAGTCATTAGTCATTCCTGTGTGACAGTGAAGGACCCTGATTCCGAATGGTACTGAGCCCAACAGAGCAGAATATGTTAGTTTGCTGACCTCAGTCAATAACACCACCACTACCCATGCTGTCAGAATACTGCAGCAAGTGGCCAGGAGAGAGGAACTTGGCGAGGAGTTTTGAGAATCCAGCGTGGCAGAGTTGAGAGTTAGAAATCGCACGACACCCGGTTATAGTCAAACAGGTTTTTTTGCAAACACAAGCTTTCGGAGCATAGCCCCTTTGTCAGGTGAAGTGAGAAAGAAGCACACAGAACACAGAATTTATTATAAAAGGTCAAAGGGTTTCGCAACCGTACTAAACAAACCTGACATACTGTTAAATCTTTAATCCGTTAGAAGGTTTACATTTTTTTTATATGTATATATAAATCCCCAAATTTCTTTGAAATCACTGCCCTGAGTGAGCTAAAGGTTTCATCAGTGTAAAGAAATGAAAAGGACTTTTGGCTTCAGATAGACATCCTCCGATGCGGACTTCAGGATACACAACACAGTGTCGCTGAGCAGAGGCTGATAGCCAAGTTTGGTCCCCATGAAGACAGTCTCAACTGGGATCTTGAGTTCACGTTGCGCCATGGGTGACACCCCCCCCCCCCCACCCCACCCCACCCCACAATGTACGCTTTCTCTCATGCACATGCATACGTACACGTACACGCACACTCTCACCCACCCACCCACACAGATCCTCTCTTAAACACACATTATCTCTCAGGCATGCACACACCCACATACACTTACTGTCCCTCACACATGCACTGTCTCCCACGCATGCACGCACACTCACTCTCCCCCACATAAAGCAGAACAGGAGTGTTTATTTGGAGTTTTTAAAAGGAATGGATACCCAAAAAGCACAGTCTGCTGTTACCTCCGTGACGCACACAACAAGAAGGTACAACATGGCCAGACACTCTAGTCACCCTACCGTATTATCAGAGATGACCGCAAGGCTACTCAGACCCCTAGGTATCAGGGTAGCCCTCAAACTTGCAAACACCCTGCGACAGCTACTGACAAATGAAAGTACACCATGCTGACAGCCAATTAAACTAACATAACATACAAAATACCATGTAAGGACTGTGACAAACATGACATGGGCCGAACTGGGAAAAAAAATTGACAATAAGGATACATGAACACCAACTGGTCACCAAGAGACATGACCAATTCTCACTGATCTCAATGCACACGAACAAAGAAGGACCCGAAGGACTGGGACAACACATCCGTAATAGCACCAGCCAAACCAAGCCCTGGCATTCCAACCGGAGTTCTGTCAACAAACACATTGAACTGGTCCCTGATCTACAAACTGCTGAAGAGCGAAACCAGAAGTAATACTAACCACCCCAGCAAACTGAGGCATATAAATAACAAGTGGGAAGAAACACCAGTGTTTCTCCAGAGGTGCACTGACGATGTTACCTAGCAGGGTGCTGAAACACCTGCAACCAAACCGGGCTCTGCGAGCACGTCTGCAACCTCATCCACAACCCAAGCTACAAGTCTTCTTGAAAATCTGAGATAACTCTCCCCTTTGTACACATACTCTGCCCCCACCCCCACAGGAGCATGCACACACTTTTGCACTGACACTCACAAATTCACCCCATGAATTTGTGTTTGTAGATGCATTTGATCTTGTTCAAAAAGCACACAATTTATAGATAGTCAACATGGTATTTTTAAAATTCCTACTTTAGAAATAAAACCAGTTTGACTCCAAACCAAAGCTCATAAGATTCTAAACAAGGCCTTGCACCTAACATGCATTGTCTGATCTAAAATGTCACCTCTTCTTTACATTAATAAAACCTTCAGTTCTGTCAGGAAGAAATTTGGGGACTTACATACACATATTAATCAATTCTAACTAATTAACAATTTAACAGCATTTGTGTTTGTTTAATTCATCCCCATTTGCCGTGTGATCCTTTGATCTTTTACTTATAAATTATGTATTCAGTGTGTTTCTTTCTCACTTGACCTGATTAAGGGGCTATGCTCCGAAGCTTGTGTTTTCAAATAAACTTGTTGGACTATAACCTGGTGTCGTGTGATTTCTGACCTTGTCCACCTCGTTCTAATACAGCACCTCCGATTCATAGCGTTGGAGGGGACATGGGGTGAATAGGCCCAAGGGTGGGAGGTAGGGGTCAAAATAATTTTTCTTTCTTTGATATTTTTTATTTCTTTGATATTTCTTAATATTTTCTTGCGAAATGTTTCTTATTCGCAATTCCTTCTGTATTTGTTACAGAGTCATAGAGCTGTGCATCATGGAAACAGACCCTTCAGTCAAACTCATCCGTGCTGACCAGATATCCTAAATTAATCTAGTCCCATTTGCCAGCATTTGACCCATATCCCTCTAAACCCTTCCTATTTATATACCCGTGCAGACAACTTTTAAAAGTTGTAATTGTACCAGCCTCCACCACTTTCCTCTGGCATACACGCACCACCTTCTGCATGAGGAAAGTTGCGCTTAGATCCCATTTAAATATTTCCCCTCACACCTTAAACTTACGCCCTGTAGTTTTGGGTTACCCATGCCTGGGAAAAAGACCATGACTGTTCACTCTATCCATGCCCCTCAAGATTTTATAAATCTCTGAGGCCACTCCTTAGCCTCTGCGCCAGGGAAAATAGCCCCAGCCTATTCAGCGCCCCAACCCCCGACCTTTAATTCGAACTCTCCAACTTTGGCAACATGCTTAAATCTTTTTTGAACACTTTCAAGTTTAACACCAATCTTTCTATAGCAGGGAGACTGGAATTGCACGCCATATTCTGAAAGTGACTGAACCAATCCTATACTCAATGCACTGACCAATAAAGGCAAGCATACCAAATGCCTTCTTCACTATCCTATCTACCTGTGACTTCACTTTCAAGGAACTATGAACATGCAGTCCAAGGCCTCTCGGTTCAGTAACTCTCCCCAGGACATTACCATTAAGTGTATATGTTCTGCCCTGACTTGGCTTTCCAAAATGCAGCACCTCACATTTATCTAAATTAAAGTACATCTGCCATTCAGCCCATGGGCCCCTCTGATCAAGGTCCTGTTGTACTCTGAGGTAACTGTCTTTACTGTATACTATACCACATACTTTGGCGTATTCTGCCAACTTACTAATCATTACTCCAATATGCACATCCAGATCATTTATATAAAATGACACAAAGGAGTGGACCCAGTGCCGATCCTTGTGGCACATCGCTGGTTTATTTTGTGATGGCATATGGGGTTGAGGGGAGAGGTGGTGGAATGTGAGGATTACTGTTTGAGCACTGGGTTGATGTAAATACGCTGAGACTGATCCAGGACATTTGAACATTGTAATATTTAAGCTTGTTAAGGGATTATGAAGCAAGCAGTGTGCACACATTCCCACAAGATTTTCTCTGTGGAGAAAGAATTCCTGAATCATTCTTTTCTATAAGGCAGCAACAATTTGTGAGGATTATTCTTGGTATTAATTTTGGAATAATGAGAGTAGTGTTCCAGTGAAGGAGCAAGTCTTCTGTTAGCTCTGATCCCTGACTTGCTGAGGAAGTGATTTCTGGGAGCCGGTTGCTGTGCTGTCAGATTTACCCAGATGAGTTTGGTCATAATCTGCTGTGGATTTACACAGCTGGCTCGGAGACCCTGTCACTGCTCTGTTTGGCAGCGCTGTGATTTTGAAGATGACGGCAACACAGACTGCCTACTTGCTGTTCTTGGGGCTTTGCCTCACACTCCTATTGTTTGCCTTGGCATACTACACTTACTGGTAAGCACCAGCACAGTACTGGTGGGTCAGTGCTGTCACTGTATAACACTAGGGTACAGTACCGATGGGGACATGTTTGTCTCTGTATAACACTGGGGTACAGTACTGGTGGGGACGGGGCTGTCCCTGTATAACACTGGGGTACAGTCCCAGTGGGGACAGGTCTGTCCCTGTATAACACTGGGGTACAGTACCGGTGGCGACAGGGCTGTCACTGTATAACACTGGGGTACAGTACCGGTGGGGACACGTCTGTCACTGTATAACTCTGGGCTGCAGTACCGGCGGGGACGGGGCTCTCACTGTACAACACGGGTACAGTACCAGTGGGGGACAGGTTTGTCTCTGTATAACACTGGGGTACCGTACCGGTGGGGGACATGTTTGTCTTTGTATTACTCCTGGGTACAGTACCGGTGGGGATGGGGCTGTCCCTGTATAACACTGGGGTACGGTACCGGTAGGGGACAGGTTTGCCTCTGTATAACACTGGGGTCCAGCACCGGTGGGGGACAGCTCTGTTCCTGTATAACACTGGGATACAGTACCGGTGGGGACGGGGCTGTCCCTGTATAACATTGGGGTACAGTACCGGTGGGGGACAGTTTTGTTTCTGTATATCTCTGAGGTACAGTACCGGTGAGGGACAGGTTTGTCTCTGTATTATAGTGGGGTGCAGTACCGGTGGGGACTGTTCTGTCACTGTAGTACACTCTGATACAGTACCGGTGGGGGACGGATCTGTCACTGTATAACTCTGGGGTACAGTACTGGTGGGGACGGGGCTGTCTCTGTATTACACTGGGATACAGTACCGGTGGGGACAGGGCTGTTCCTGTATAACACTGGGGTACAGTACCGGTGGGGGACAGGTTTGCCTCTGCATAACACTGGGGTACAGTACTGGTTGGGGACAGGTTTGTCTCTGTGTATCTCTGGGATGCAGTACCAGTGGGGGACAGGCTTGTCTCTGTTATACACTGGGGTGCATTACCGTTTGGGACGGGTCTGTCACTGCATTACACTGGGGTACAGTACCGGTGGGGACGGGGCTGTCTCTGTATAACACTGGGGTACAGTAGCAGTGGGGATGGGGCAGTCTCTGTGTAACACTGGGGTACAGTAGCAGTGGGGATGGCGCAGTCTCTGTATAACACTGGGATACAGTACCGATGGGGACAGGTTTGTCTCTGTCTAACACTGAGGTACATTACTGGTGGGGGACAGGTTTGTCTCTGTATAACACTGGGATACAGTACCGGTGGGGGGACAGGTTTGTCTCTGTCTAACACTGAGGTACATTACTGGTGGGGGACAGGTTTGTCTCTGTATAACACTGGGATACAGTACCGGTGGGGGGACAGGTTTGTCTCTGTCTAACACTGGGGTACAGTACCGGTGGGGGGACAGGTTTGTCTCTGTCTAACACTGGGGTACAGTACCGGTGGGGGGACAGGTTTGTCTCTGTCTAACACTGGGGTACAGTACCGGTGGGGGACAGGTTTGTCTCTGTCTAACACTGGGGTACAGTACCGGTGGGGGGACAGGTTTGTCTCTGTCTAACACTGGGGTACAGTACCGGTGGGGGGACAGGTTTGTCTCTGTCTAACACTGGGGTACAGTACCGGTGGGGGGACAGGTTTGTCTCTGTCTAACACTGGGGTACAGTACCGGTGGGGGGACAGGTTTGTCTCTGTCTAACACTGGGGTACAGTACCGGTGGGGGGACAGGTTTGTCTCTGTCTAACACTGAGGTTCATTACTGGTGGGGGACAGGTTTGTCTCTGTATAACACTGGGATACAGTACCGGTGGGGGGACCGGTTTGTCTCTGTCTAACACTGGGGTACAGTACCGGTGGGGGGACAGGTTTGTCTCTGTCTAACACTGGGGTACAGTACCGGTGGGGGGACAGGTTTGTCTCTGTCTAACACTGGGGTACAGTACCGGTGGGGGGACAGGTTTGTCTCTGTCTAACACTGGGGTACAGTACCGGTGGGGGACAGGTTTGTCTCTGTCTAACACTGGGGTACAGTACCGGTGTGGGGACAGGTTTGTCTCTGTCTAACACTGGGGTACAGTACCGGTGGGGACAGGTTTGTCTCTGTCTAACACTGGGGTACAGTACCGGTGGGGGGACAGGTTTGTCTCTGTCTAACACTGGGGTACAGTACCGGTGGGGGGACAGGTTTGTCTCTGTCTAACACTGGGATACAGTACCGCTGGGGACAGGTTTGTCTCTGTCTAACACTGGGGTACAGTACCAGTGGGGGGACAGGTTTGTCTCTGTCTAACACTGGGGTACAGTACCGGTGGGCGGACAGGTTTGTCTCTGTCTAACACTGGGGTACAGTACCGGTGGGGACAGGTTTGTCTCTGTCTAACACTGGGGTACAGTACCGGTGGGGGGACAGGTTTGTCTCTGTCTAACACTGGGGTACAGTACCGGTGGGGGGACAGGTTTGTCTCTGTCTAACACTGGGGTACAGTACCGGTGGGGACAGGTTTGTCTCTGTCTAACACTGGGGCACAGTACCGGTGGGGACAGGTTTGTCTCTGTCTAACACTGGGGTACAGTACCGGTGGGGGGACAGGTCTGTCTCTGTGTTCTGACAGTTGTGAACAGTACTGGTTGTGAACAGGTTTGTCACTGGTAGAATTCTTGGCCAAACTGTCTTGCTTTTGTATGGTGTTCGTTGATTTAGGAACTGGATAAAATACTGCATAAAATAGTGTGGCCTCTGAAAAATGCTTTTCTTTCAGGAAACAGCTCTGTGGGTTGTCTGTGGGACTCGGAGAAGCAGCAACTGCTGGCTTTTCGAATGGAATTTATTTGATGTGGTGTACAGTTGAGATGGTGTGTTAGTATTTCCTTGACTGTCGTGCCCTGTGCTGTGTCCTTTGTTCCGATATCGCTGCCTGAGGTGACCAGCTGATGGGTCAAAGTCCAGAAGTTTGACAGTTATGTTGGTATCATTTAGCAATGCTTTGTCCAAAGGCCATTGTTAATGTGGCCTTCTGTGAGTGAACTCTGTGACTGATGTTGTCAGATGGCCTTTTCAAATTACATTGTGTGTTTTATTTTCTTTAATTGATACCATCACTGTGTGAATCCACAGCTGCTCATGGGGTATGGTCAGTATCTGCTTAAATGTCTTTTTTAGTGAATGAAGATTGCTGTTCCCCATATCCCACATCTTGTCTTGTCCTGACATCAGAATGACTTCATGCCTCCTGACTAACACATCAATGTTTGTCCTTGCATAATGTCTTACTCTGTACATCGTGGCTACATGATAATTTGGCAAGGCTAAAAATGGGCATGTTGCTGAACAAGGGCCCGACCTGATTTATCATCATTTAGTCACTTGCAGTCTCTCTCTAATAAAACCAAAATACTGTAGATGTTAGAAGTCTTAAAATAAAATAAGTACTGGGGAAACTCGGCAGATCTGGCAATAGCAGTGGAGAGAGAAACAGAATTAACATTTTGAGTCCAAAATGACCTCCTATCTACTTGCGATTTCCACACACCATCTTGCTGTCATGCTTTTGTTTCTGCTCTCAGCCTGCTGCATGGTGCCAGAGAAGCCCAGTGTTCTGTTGATCACTGCTCCACTGCTCAGTGTCTCATTTGGGTGCATTGGCTCTCAGCAGAGCTGGTGTCTTTTTTACGATTAACACTTACCATTAACGCTTGTTCTATGTTTATATTTTCCATTGTTATCAAGAACACTTGCTCTGCCTTTTGCTCTGTGCACCCCTCAGTTTCTAGTTCCCATCTTTTCTGAGGAACAGTCAGACAGGGCTGAGAAAGTGTGTTTCTCTCTCCGCAGGTCCTACCAGACCTGCTGAGTTCCTCCAGCATTCTCCTTGTCTTTATTGCTGTTCATTTCTGCTGGACTTGGCTCAGTCAGTTGAGGGGAACAGCTGGAAACACAGCAGTGTCAAAAATAGGAATAGGGGCAGATCATTCTAAACCATCAAGCCTGGTCTACATTCAACACGATCGTGGCTGAATGTCTGTCTCAATACCATATTCCTCTTCACATCCCCACCCACATACCCCTTTTAGCATCTAGAAATCTATTTGCGTCTGATTCAGTGACTTCCCTCCACAGTCGAGAATTCCTCGGGTTCACCACCTCTGTGGCCCAACATACATCTTGATTTCTTGATACATTTTGTAGCCCCTTGCCGGGGAAACATTATCCCTGTCTGTCCACCCCTCTCGGAATTTTACATTTCACTGAGATACCCTCTCATTCTTTCAACTGCAGTGACTGCAGGCCCAATTGACCAAATCTGTCCCCACATAACACTCCTGCCATCCCCAGAAATCAGTCTTTTGAACCTTTTCTGCACTTCCTATGTGGTAAATTATTCTTTTCTTGGGTAAAGTGACCCAAACTGCACACTGCTACAAGTGGTCTCGCCAAAACCCTGCACAGATGCTGTAAGATTTCATTACCGAATTCCAATCCTCTTGCAATGAAGGCCACTGTATTATTTGCCTTCCTAACAGCTTGTTGCACCTCTCTATTTACTTTCAGTGACCAGTTTACAAGGACCCACAAGTCCCTTTAGGCATCAGCCTTTCTCAATCCATCATCACTTAAGATCACAGGACTATTTTGGGGATTGAAAAGCTGTGTGCATGCACACCTGTCTATAGCTAGCACAGCTATTGCCTCCTGTGTCAGTACGGGTGGGTGTGCAGGCAGCATGAACTCCCTCAGTGTTTAGAATCCTTGTTGCTTGGTGATGTCATGACGCACGTGGAAAGGGGGATATTATTTTTACACACACTTTGAGCTGTTTAGGTAAGCTTCCCCTCCGTTGGAGTTCTGTTCATGCACCAGCCTTTACCTGGTCTCTGCACCTTGAACGCAACCATACTGTAGAGAAACAGAGCAACTGACTGCGGGTATGCTCAGTAAGAATCATAGAATCGCAACAGTGTGGAAGCAGGCCACTTGGCCCATTGAGTCCTTACCTACCCTCTGAAGAGCATCCCACCTAGATCTATCGCCATAATGCCACATTTCCAATGGCTAACCCACCTAACCTACACATTCCCAGATACAATGGGCAATTTAACATGACCAGTTCACCTAGCCTGTACATCTTTGGACTGCGGGAGAAAACCGGAGCACCTGGAGGAAACCCACTCAGACATGGGGAGAATGTGCAAACTCCACACAGTCACCGGAGGGTGGAAGTGAACCTGGGTCAAGCTGTTGTAACCACTGAGCCACTGTGTTGATGCAGGTTTACTCGCTTGCACAGTGGGACTTTGATCACTGTGTGAACTCTGTGAGTTTATTAAAATTAGATTGCCTTCTTACCACAGAACAGCCTGTGCTTTTCAAATATGTGTAAGTGTACGTAGATACTGGAGGCCAGCTATATCAGTGCTGTCGCTCTCAGACAGGTCTCGACTTTGTTTCCTGCAATTTGTGGGTTTTATTGTTCTCTGGATGTAAACTTTGTGTTATCACAGTACAGTTAGTGTTTGTTCAGAGGTCTCTGACTGTGAGGGTGGGAGGACTGCCTTTCATGGTCTGAGCTCAGTGGATTGTGTGACTTTCCTCTGGTTCTGTAGCTAATCTAGTGCACTCTTATTGGAGCAAAAGGAGGCCATTTAGCCCCTCAAAGTTGCTCTGCTGTTAATTGAGATCATTGATGTGTGGATCAGCAATAGCAAGCATGCGTGGAAATTTTGGTACGTATGATCTCTGAGGGTATAATGTTCATGGTGTGTTTTCCTGAGGAATGCAGTCATGTTTTTGACATTCATCCTTCCACACAGTCCTGTCTCTCTGGAGTACTATGTTCCTTGGTTACCAGCTCACCATCAGCACTGCTGGTTTCTTGAGCTGATTGTGTGTGTGTGTGTATTGGCATGTTTTATGGCTGATGTGCCCAATCTGGCTCCCAATCGATTGGTGTTTGGAACGAAATGAGTTGGTAAATGTAAGTCAGCACTGATTTGTTAAAGGCAAATTTTATTCAAATAAGTTTTCCAAGTTCTTCATGTAATAGACATGCTTAATGACTTGTGATGTAATGTCTTCAACCTGAAATATCAACTCTGTAAAGTGATTAGTGGTAAGCAGTTATCTTCGGAAGTAGCCCTGGCTGTGATGTTTGAACTGATTCTCTTTTTGACTTGCACGGTCAACCTTAGGTTGATAATGTAGGGTAAAATTTCAAAATCTGCGGATGTTAGAAAGCTCAGAAATGCAGTAAGTAATGAAAGTGTTTCAGAAGGCATGGATACGCTGGTGAAATTGGCAAAGACATAGCAGATTCCCTTTTCCTCGGAGCAGTGTGGATCGTTTCCAGCAGCATAGACTGTGCTGAAAACTCAATGATTGAAGGAAGTGTAGAATGAAAGGCACAATTTGAAGGAAGGACAAAATCTGTCAGGACGAGTTGAGAAAGTACTTAATATACAGGACTGTTAGCTTACTCAAAAGATGAATTGCTGCAAGTGCAATGTTGTAAGGGTAAATCTTTATAAAACACTGGAGAGACTGGCAAAGCTGGGATTGCTTGCCCTACCGTAAGGAAAGGATAAAAGGATATTGGGCAAGACCTGGGAAATGTAGATCAATCAGCTAAATGCCGTTGATAGCAACAATACTATAACCTATACTGAGAGGGGAGAAAGCCGCATAATATGACTTCTGACATTGGGATTCTCAAAGGCTAGATTCTGCTTAATAACCTGATAGAAACCTTCACAAAATAAACGAGGAAAAACACACTGGATGTCATTAAGTCCTCAATAATGTAGCACATAAAGAAGTTTTAGTACAAGTACTGAAGTGATAGCAAATTGGCTAAAATCCAAAAAGAACAGTAAGCTAGTGATTGAAAAAACATGACAGTGGCAAAGTAGTAATGCCACTGGACTAGTAATCCAGAGATGCAAACTAATGCTGTGGGCACATGGGTCAATTTAAATCCAATTAACAAATCTGAGATTGAAAGTTGCTCTTCGTACTAGTGGGCAATGACGAAACTATCATTGATTGTTGTAAAAATCCATCTGGTTCACAAATGTGCTTTAGGACTCTTAGCTGAAATGGCCAAGCAAGGTACTGTGTCCAAGGGCAATTAGGGATGGGTAATAAATGCTAGCCCATTCTCATTCCAGAAAGAATGCAAAAAAACTCTGTTCTATGAGGATCTGTGCTGAACCAACTGTTTTATATCATTCAAATTAAGAACATCAGTTTCAAAATGAGCAACTCAGTATAAAGTCTAGCAGTTGATACCAGTTTGGTGGGGGGGGAAGCTAACGCTGAAAAACACAAAATACAAGATGATAAGAGAAAACTTGCAGACTGGGTGATTAAGTGGCAAATGAAATTTAGTATAAGTGAAGAAGGAATAAGACAAGGGAGCATTCGATGTATGGCAGGATACTAGGAAGCTCAGTGGAACTGCGAGGTTTAGGGTGCTTGATCACAAATCCCTGAAGGTGGTAGGGTGGGTTAACAGGGTCATTCAGAAGGCATGTGGGACACTGCCTTTATCAGTCGTGGCATAGATGATAAGAGCAGGGACGTTACGTTGGAGCTGTATAGGACTTTGGTCAGATCACAGCTCTATAGGAAGGATATGATTGCAGTGGAGGAGGTGCAGAGGAGACTGTCCAGGACGTTGCCTGAAATGGAGCAGTTTAGCGATGAAGAGAGGCTGGATCAGCTTGGGTTGTTTTCATTAGAACTGAGAAGGCTAGGACGGAGGATAATCTGTTTATGAGGGGCATAGGCAGGGTGGGTACAAAACAGCTGTTCCCCCGATTGAAAGTTAATTTTAAAAGTGAAAGGCAGGATGTTGAAGGGAGACTTAAGGAAATGTTTCTCACCTAGTGGTTGGTGGGTGTCTGGAATGCACTGCCTGGGAGGATAGTAGAGGCAGGAAATATCCCAACCTTTAAAAAGCACTTGTTTGAACACTTGAAATGTCGTAACATTCAAGGCTAAGTGCTGGAAAGTGGGAGTAGTGTAGATAGGTTGGTGCAGCCTCGATGGGCTGAAGGGCCTCCTATGTAAAACAAACAAACAAAGAAAACTACAGCACAGGAACAGGCCCTTCGGCCCTCCAAGCCTGTGCTGATCAAGATCCTCTGCCTAACAGTCTGTGTCCATTTGCTCCCCGCCCATCCATGTACCTGTCCAAATATATCTTAAAAGACGCCAACGTGTCTGCATCTACCACCTCCGCTGGCAACACGTTCCAGGCACCCACCACCCTCTGTGTAATGAACTTGCCACGCATATCTCCTGGACAATGTGCTTAATGTCTCTGCTACTGGGATGTCATTCCCTTTAATAGAATGGAATATCCACTAACCTTAGAAAATTAAATAGCGAATCGAGAAGACTAAAGGGATTGAAGAATTCAAATGAGCAAATCATTAAAAGTAGCATCAGAGAGTAGCAAGGTGAGTAAAAATAGAATCAACACACTGGGGTTTAATTCCAGAATATAAAACTCAAGAGTAGTGAGTTACATTAAACTTATAGGAACAAGAGGAGATAGTTCAGCCCCTATTCTGCCAATCAGTATGATTATGACTGAAATGTGGCCTAACTCCATATACCTCTATCATGAACTACTGTTTGTGGAAGAGCGTTCCAAACCTCTCACCCTTTGTGTGTGGAAATGCTTCCAATTATCTCCCCTGAACAGTCTGGCCCTAATTCTCAGACTATGTCCCTAGTTCTAGAATTCCCAACCAGTGGAAATAATTGAAGTTTATCTCTCCTGTTTTTTTCCTGTTAATATCTTGAAGACTTTGATCAGATCACCCCTTCACCTTTTAAATTCTAGAGAAAACAGGCCTAATTTGTATAATCTCTCATAGCTTAACCCCTAAAGTCCAGGTATCATTGTTGTAAACCTACGTTGTAATCCCTCCAAGGCCAATCTATCCTTCCTAAGGTGTAGTGCCCAGGTCCACCCGCAGTACACCACCCTGGGTTTTGTACAGCTGCTGCATAACCTCTGCACCCTGACACTCCAGTCCCCTAGATATAAAGGCCACCATTCCCTTAGCTTCATTGAATAGTTTCTGCACCAGTTTGTGACATTTTAAAGGTCTGTGCACCCTGAACCCCCAAGTCTCTTTAGACATCCGCTGTATTTAACTTCATACCATCTAGAAAGTACCTGCGGTGATCAACCAGGTGGACCTCATAGAATAAGAGTTGCCTGATTGGAGCTGTTAATCTGGTCCAATTAGAGAACTTTGGTTGACAGATATGAACAGGGGTGTCAGACATCCTTTTCACTCTGAGGGACCTGGATCAGTGTCAAGGACAATCCACATGTAAGTAAAGGGGGACTTGGTGATTGAACACTGGCCTCTGTGGAGTTATTTTAGTGATGATGAAAGTGGGATTAATGATGTAACCATGCCAAAGTGCCTATTGGCTGAAGCTCGGCTGGACTTCAAGCAGGTACTACAACTAATTTCATCACGGGAAAGTGCAGGAAGTGGTGCTGATGAGTTACAGGGTATTCCAATGGAAGTGGACGCACTCGCCAGTCCACTTGAGCTTAGGGAACATCACTTGAGTAAAGGCAATTGCAAAGCCTTGAGTAGGACATATCCTGAACAGAGAGATTGTAAGTCAACCTGCAGCAAAACCCCAGAACGAAGTCAAACCTTGGCCAAACAATTAAAATTTTCTTCAGGATCTGGGCTGAGAAGCCATTGTAGTTGCTGCTACTATGTGGACTCGAGACAGCAAGAGTCCCATTAGACTTAAACTGAGTAAAAGAATTCATAGGCCGGTATCCAGGAGAGTGTACACTGTCAAAGTCCAACTATGGATAAGCATATGGACGTACATGGAATAGTGTAGGTTAGATGGACTTCAGATCGGTATGACAGATCGGCACAACATCAAGGGCCAAAGGGCCTGTACTGTGCTGTAATGTTCTATGTTCTATGTCTGGCTTGGAAAAGTTAAATTTCTTAGCAAGAAATTCTAATGGAGGTCAATACTGGTGAGGCTGTCTCAATGATTACAGAACCAGTCTTTAACAAATTTCACTCTGGACACCAACCCTTAAGTTTGAGCAATATCTCGATCAGGTTGAGAACTCGTATTAAGGGCACTACGTTGGTTCTGGCTCAGGCCCAAGCTTGGTGGGGCAAAATTGGTTGAGAAAGTTTCTTATAGATTGGCTCAACATTTATCGATTAGTAAACTGCTACCTGAGCAAAGTCCCAATTAGATACCCAGAAGTTTTTCAGGAAGGTCTAGGGACTATCAGAGGTGCCAAGGCCACCATGCATGTTGACCAGGAAACAATTCCATGGTTCTGCAAGTTCCACTAAGTGTCACTTGCCTTATGGGCAGAAATCACAAGGCTGGAAAGTGAAGGAAATTTCTGAAGAAGGGTCTAGGCCTGAAATGTCTGCTTTCCTGCTCCTCTGATGCTGCTTGTCCTGCTGTGTTTATCCAGCTCTACACCTTGTTGTCTCTGAATCATCAAAGCTGTCCTGGATGAGGGCATAGAAGGATGGGTTAGTAAATTTGCAGACAACACTAAGGTCGGTGGAGTTGTGGATAGTGACGAAGGATGCTGTAGGTTGCAGAGAGACATAGGTAAGCTGCAGAGCTGGGCTGAGAGGTGGCAAATGGAGTTTAATGCAGACAAGTGTGAGGTGATGCACTTTGGAGTAACCGGAAGGCAAAGTACAGGGCTAATGGTAAGATTCTTAGTAGTGTAGATGAGCAGAGAGATCTTGGTGCCCATGTACACAGACCCTTGAAAGTTGCCACCCAGGTTGACAGGGCTGTTAAGAAGGCATACAGTGTTTCAGCTTTTGTTAATAGAGGGATCGAGTTCCGGAGCCAAGAGGTTATGCTACAGCTGTACAAAATTCTGGTGCAGCCGCACTTGGAATATTGCGTACAGTTCTGGTCACCGCATTATAAGAAGGATGTGGAAGCTTTGGAAAGGGTGCAGAGGAGATTTACTAGGATGTTGCCTGGTATGGAGGGAAGGTCTTATGAGGAAAGGCTGAGGGACTTGAGGCTGTTTTCATTAGAGAGAAGAAGGTTGAGAGGTGACCTAATTGAAACATAAAATAATCAGAGGGTTGGATAGGGAGAACCTTTTTCCTAGAATGGTGACGGCGAGCACAAGGGGGCATAGCTTGAAATTGAGGGGTGAAAGATATAGGACAGATGTCAGAGCTAGTTTCTTTACTCAGAGTAGTAAGGGAATGGAATGCTTTGCCTGCAACGGTAGTAGATTCGCCAACTTTAGGTACATTTAAATCGTCATTGTATAAGCATATGGACGTACATGGAATACTGTAGGTTAGATGGGCTTGAGATCGGTATGGTATGACAGGTCGGCACAACATCGAGGGCCAAAGGGCCTGTACTGTGCTGTTATGTTCTATGTTCTATATGTCCAGCATCGATCGTACCAACTGTGAACCCCAATGGGTCAGTTCGCCTCTGTGGGGATTTTAAACAAATGGTTTTTCACAGCTAGATAAATACCCAATCTCTCTCGTAGAGCATTTATGCACAAAGCTGGCAAGAGGGCTGTCCCTCACAAGGCTAGACATGAGCCATGCATACCTGCAATTGTGGTGAGATGAGGATTCCCAGAAGTGTGTTGCAATTAATACCCATGAGGGGTTTGTACCAATATATGAGACTGACACTTGGGGCATCATCAGCCTGTACAATTTTTCAGCAGATGATGGAAAACATTTTACAAGATCCACCCCAGGTCGCCATTTATCTAAGACAACACAGTGTAGAGCTGGATGTACACAGCAGGCCAAGCAGCATCAGAGGAGCAGGAAAGCTGACATTTTGGGTTTAGACCCTTCTTCTATCTAGATGGAGTGCTCATTACGGACAGGACCGACATAGAGCGCTTGGAAAACTTGGATGTTTCTCCCAGGCTGGTGTACGCCTTAGATGGGAAAAAATTGTGTTCCAGGCACCCCAAGTGACTGACTTGGGCTACAGAGTTAACAAGACCAGGTTACACCCCCGGAAGCTAAAGCAAGGGAAATTGAAGGTGCTTCAGCTTCCACCTCTGTACTGGAGCTTAGGTCCTTGCTTGGCTGGTGAATTATTATGGCCTCCATCCTGGCACTTTTGCATCAGCTATTAAATGGCCAGCCTTGGAAATGCCTGTGTAGCCAAGCCATAGCCTTCTGGGAAGTGAAGAAGCGTCTATCATCCTCTAAGGTGTTGGCACACTGTGATCCCAATCCCGATCTGGTGTGGACATGCGATGCACCCCACTTACAGCATCAGGGTAGTATTAGCTTATAGGTGGCCCAATGGAGAGGAACTAATGTATACATCCAGGACTTTGGCTAATGCAGAGCATAAATCCGTCCAGGTAGACAAGCCTATGAGGAAACGTTAAAAAGACTGAACGGTTTTCACTGGAAAGACGGCGGCTGAAGAGAGACCTGATAGAGGTCTACAAAATTATGAGAGGCGTAGATAGGGTGGAGAGTCAGAGGCTTTTTCCCAGGGTTGAAGTTTCAATTACAAGGAGGCACAGGCTCAAGGTGAGAGGGTGAAAATGGAAAGGAGATGTGTGAGGAAAGTTTTTCACGCAGAGAATGTGGAATGCACTTCCAGAGGAGGTGGTGAAAGCAGGTGCATTGGCAACATTTAAGAGGCATCTGATAGTTTCATGAATAGGGAAGGAATAGAGGGATATGGATTGAATAAGGACAGATGGCTTGTTTTTTAATTTAGTCAGGGTATGATAATCAGCACAGGCTTGGAGGGCCGAAGGGCCTGTTCCTGTGCTGTATTTCTCTTTTGTTCTTTGTTCTTGAGGGTTTGGCAGTTGTATTTGGAGTCAGGAAATTCCTCCTATACCTTTATGGATTTTAATTTGTAATAATAATGGGCCACAAACCCCTACTAGGTCTGCTTAAAGAGAACAAGGCAGTGCCACCCAATGTTTCAGGCCAAATACTAAGCTCTAATACTAAGTGTGTATAATTACAGGTTGGAACACCATCCGGGAGACCAAATAGCAAATGTAGATGCATTGAGCCACCTCCCACAGACAGATGTACCACCTTATTATTTTAAATTTTCTGGAAATACATCCAGTCACAGCTGACAGCATCAGACTATAGACACAGAAAAATCGGGTCCTGGCAAAACTGAAGCAACTGGTGATGTTGGGGGAAACAAAGGGCCATCGCAACCAGAATTGAAACTTTTTTGGACCCAGAGAGACCAGATCACAGTAGAAGTCGGCATATTGTTACGGGAAGCAAGAGTGATTGTCCTGAGCAAAGGTTGCCATCAGATATTGGCCGAAATCTATCAGGATCATCAATGGGTTTCCAAGATGAAGATGTTGGTGAGAAGTTCAGGCGTTTAGCACCCTTGCCTTCAATGCTCAGGCCTTTAAGTGCAGGAGTTGAGATGTCATGTTGAGGTTGTACAGGATGTTGGTGAGGCCTCTTCTGGAGCACTGTGTGCAGTTCTGGTTGCCCTGTTGTAGGAATGATATTATTAAACTGGAGAGGGTTCAGAAAAGATTTACTACAGTGTTGCCAGGAATGGAGGGTTTGAGGTATAAAAATAAGCTAAATCAACTGGGACATTTTTCACTGATTTATAGAGGTTTTCAAATCATGAGGAGCATAGTTAAAGTGACTAGTAAAGGTCTTTTCTCTAGGGTGGGTAAATTCAAAACTAGGGATATAACCGAATAGCACATGAATAGGAAAGGTTTGGTGGTATATGGACCAAACACAGGTGGGTGGGACCAGTTGGACTGAAGGGTCTGTTACCATGCTGTATGACTAAGTTATGTCTGGTGGCCAAGATTGTATTCAGGCATTGCTATGTTGGTAGGGCAGTGCTCAGAGTGCTAACAAGGACAAAAATATAGCCAGCAGCTCCCCTAACATGGCTGGGTAAACCCTGGACTTGGTTACATGTCAACAGTGCAGATTGTTTCACGGGCTCAATGTTCTTAGTCATTGTGGGCGCCCACTCAAAGTGGCTGAATGTGCATATAGTTCATTCATCAAACTCAGGGACAGCGATAGAAAATTCTGTGCTCTTTTGTAGTGCAAGGACTCCCAAAATGTTGGTCACAGATAATGGGCCAGCATTTACCAGGAGGGGATTTGAGTATTTCCTAAAGTTGAATGGTATTCAGCATATAAGGACAGCTCCACAACATGGATCATCCAATAGTCTGGCAGAAAGTGCAGTCCAAACTTTGAAGGCAGGCTTAAAAAACACAGCCTACAGTTTCACTAGATACCAAACTGTCCTGGTTCCTATTTGGTTACAGGAGCAGGCTTCATGCAACCAACAGAGTGGTTAATGGGGAGAAGAGTCTGAACAAGGTTAAATCTGAGTTTCCCACACCTTGAGGAATGGGCGGGATGAAATAGCGTCAGGAACGCCAATCCCAGACACAAGACTCCGTTAAGCGAGGGAGACGGTTTACTTCAGGGGGATGAAGTTTGGTTTAGGAACCACAGGAATGTCACAGTCGATGCAAGCTCAGGCCCATGTTGTACAAAGTTCGGATAGGTGTTCTGGTCCTGAACAACCATGTGGACCATATAAAAGCTGCAACTCACAAATGGTGCAGGAGCAAAATGTGCCTGGCTCCTCAACAGCCTTTCTGACTGTTCCAGTACCCGTGGGTTCTCCCTTCCCATTAAGGGTTGAAGGTACCTCGCAATCTGAGATGGACACGTCAGGTACCGCTGCCTTGACACTTTTGCCACCTGAGAATCGGAGTGAATTTCTTCCGAGATGCTGCGGGCACTAGATGCAGTCAGGTTTGTTACCTACCACCCGTATGAGGCAGAGTTAGAAGGAATGTGACCCAGTGCTAAAATGGCCCAGGAGGAGCTACTCAAAACAGAAGTGGCCTGTGTGGTAGGACTCAGATCGGGAGAGATGTAGTGATTGTATTGAGATCAGCCAAGTGGATCTCATAACATGAGTTCCCTGATTGGGGCTGTTAATCTGGTCCAATCAGGGAGTCCTGGCTGACAGATATAAACAGAACTGTCAGACATTCAGTTCACTCAGAGCTGTCTCTGAGGGAGCTGGATTGTGTGAAGGGCTCTCTACATGTAAATAAAGGGGGACTTGGTGACTGAATACTGTCCTCTGTGGAGCTATTTCAGTGCCCTGATCGATCCTTTTCCGATCTAAATTGGATAACCTCAAACATGCTTACATTCAAATCCATCTGCTACAGTTTTTGCCCATTCACTTAGTTTATCAATATCTTTTTGTAATTTAATGATGTCTCCAGTGCTGTTTAACTTTGGATGTATGACTTCCTTTGTCATTATCCAAGCTAATAAATAATGTCAATAATTGAGGCTCCAACACAGATCCTTGTGGGACATCACTGCTCACATCCTGCCAATTTGAGTACCTACCTATTTATCCCTCTGCTCCTTTCGCTCACTAAACCACATCCCAGCTGTATCAGTAACTGGCCCTCAGTTCATGGGCTATTGCTTCAATTAAAAGCCTGTCATGTAGGACTTTATGCGGACTTTCAGAAGGCATTTAATAAACAACATCCACAGCCATTCCCCTGTTCACTACCTTAGTCACCTCTTTAGCTGGCATATTGTGTGTAGTTCTGGTCACTACATTACAAGAAGGATGCAATCGCATTGGAGAAAGTGCAAAGACAATTTTCTGGAATGTTGCCAGTGCTGGAGAATTGTCGCTATGAGGAGAGATTGGAGAAGTTGGTGTTCTTTTCCTTGGAACAGAGAAGGCTGAAGCGTAACATGATTGAGGTATACAAAACTGTGAGGGGTAGAGATAGCGTAGACAGGAGAAACCTGTTTCCCTTGGCAGAGAGTTCAAAAACCAGGGCTCACAGATTGAAGCAAAGTGGCAGAAAGGTTCGAAAGGATGTGAGGAATTTTTGTTTTGCACAGAGGGTGGTGCGTGTCTGAAATTTGCTACCTGAGTTGGTGGTGGATGCAGAAACCCTACACTCTTCTGAAACTTACTGAGATCTACACCTGAAGTGCTGTAACTTGCATGGCTATGGGCACTGTGCATGGAGATGGGATTAGAAAGGGCATCTGGGTGTCTTTGAATCAACACGGATAAGATAGGCTGAATGGCTGCTACCTGTGCTGTATCATTGCTGTGGTTCTAAAACATTGAGGTTTGTCAGGCATGACCTGCCTGTTGTGAATCCATGCTGGTTCTCCCTGATTAACTGAAAATTCTCAAGCTGTTCAGTTACCCCATCCTTGATTATGGACTCCAACAAATTCTCTCCAACTATGTCAGGCTAACTGGTCTGTAATTCCCTCACTTTCCTTTTTTGCCCTTCTTAAAAAGTGAAGTGATGTACAATTTTCCAAACCAGAATCTCAGGAACTCTGAAAGTTTACATCAATTTCCCTGCTTCTTTTAACACGCTTTGGATTGAAACCTGGGATTTTTCACTCTTTAATTCCACTAATTTCCTCATTACTGATATTTTACTGACATTAATTTTATTACATCCCTGTCCACAAACTATCATCCCCAGAACTTCCTTCAAACTATTCATCTCCTCCGTTGTAAATATTACTTGGTTCAGATCACACTTTGATTCCTGTGGAAAGTTCGGTACTCCTTACTGTGAAAAGAATGAAGAGAACACAAGGAAATGGAAAAACATAAAAAATTAAGAATGATACTGCAACCAGAGAGCTGGTTGCTGCCTGGAAAGATTGAATAGGCTGGGGGCATGTTTCTGAGAACAGAGAATTGTGGGAGATTTGATGCGTAGGTTAGACAAGGTAGATTTGGAGAGAATGTGTATTTAACAAGATATTGCAGTTACAATTAACTTCAGTTTGGGAGAAACTTCTGTGCTGTTAGAATGTGAAACTGATCACCACAGGATGTGGTTGAAGCAAACTGGTCCACCTAAAAAGAGACAGGGTAAATGGTGAGGAAAAAGGAATAGAAAGAGTTGTTGGGGTGGTACTAGAAAGGGAGAAGATGAGAGTGTTATTCATAGCCCAGCATTCGTTTGTTTGTTCCCAGTCACCTGTTTCTGTGCTATATCAATTTTCATCTTTCACACGAATGTATATACAAGCATGGATCAGGTGTAAGCCATTTGGTCCCTCAAGCTTACTCTACCATTCAGTAAGATCATGGCTGCTTTGCTACCACTACTTGTTTGACACTACTTTGGCTCATTAAGAAACTATCCACTGCTTCCTCAAAAATATTCCAGGCTCCGCTTTCACCATCTTCTCCGGAAGAGAGTTCCAAAGACACTAGACTCTGAAAACCAAGGTCACCTAATTTCTAAAAGCGAAAAGAACTGCAGATGCTGTAAATCAAGAATAAAAACAAAGTTTCTGGAAAAGCTCGGCAGGTCTAACAGCATCTGTGGAGGAGAAAACAGAGTTAACGTTTCGGGACCAGTGACCCTTCCTCAGAACAAGTCCACACTGACTGTCAAGAGTATCACTGCCCCCCTGCCCCCGACCCATCCCCGGACACTATGGGCAATTTAGCATGGCCAATCCACCCAGCCTGCACATCTTTGGGAGGAAACCAGAGCACCCAGAGGAAACCCACACAGACACGGGGGAGATGTGCAAACTCCACACAGACAGTTGCCCGAGGATGGAATTGAACCTGGGTCCCTGGCGCTGTGAGGCAGCAGTGCTCACCACTGAGCCTGTGTTCCGAATTTCTGCAGTGCATCTTGTAGATAGTATACACTGTTGCTACAGACCATCAGTGGTGGATGCTTGTGGATGTAGTGCTGATCGAGCGGCTGCTTTGTCCCGGATGGTGTCAAGCTTCTTGAGTGTCGTTGGGGCTGCACCCATCCAGGGAAGTGGGGAGTATTCCATTCGCACTCCTGAATGTGCCTTGTAGATGATGAACACATTTAGAGAGTCAGAAAGTGACTTACTTGCTGCAGGGTTCCTATGAGCCTCTGACCTACTCTTGCAGCCAGAAATAAATTCAATATGGAAATAAGAGAAATTTCTGAGCACTAGAATGTGGAACAGACTATGACAGGAAATGGTCAAAACCAACAGATGCTTCCAGAATTAGATGAGGCGATGATGGGTGAGAAAAAGGGAGAGAAAGAGTTGAAGAAGTCATTGAGTCATACAGCATGGAAACAGACCCTTTGGTCCAATCAGTCTACACTGACCACAAACCCAAACTAAACTAGTCCCATCTGCCTTCACTTGGCCCATATCCCTCCAAACCTTTCCTATTCATGTACTTACCCAAATGTCTTTGAAATATTATAACAGATCTGTCTTTTTTATGGTTAGCCCCAGGATGTTGATTATGAGGTAATCAGTGCTAATAATGCCATTGAACGTCATGGGGCAGTGGTTAGACTCCCTCTCCTTGGAACTGATCAGTGCCTGGCCTTTGTGTCGTGCAGGCATCACTTATTAAAATAATTTGAGGTGTGCAGTAGTATAGAGATTGCCTAACCCAGGGCCTTAGGTTAACAACCTGGAGCTAACTTCAAATAGTATCAGAGATAATGGGAACTGCAGATGCTGGAGAATTCCAAGATAACTTCAAATCCCCCCATTGCAGCTGAACCCTGCATTGTTCTAAAACCCTGTGTGTTCACCTTGTGGCTTTTACTGAACGGCCAGACTGAAGGGAGCATGCTATCCATTCCTATTCCTTTCTCACATTATGTGTTTGCTATCTGTCTTGCAGTTTTCTAATTTATTCCCCAATCTTATTGCTGTGTATTTGTTCACACCGACCTGTGCAGACTGTTGGAATTTGATCTGGCTAGTTCCCCTTCCCTTTGGTACCATCTCTAAACTTGTGCCACCAATAATAGATTATTCCTCGATGTTAGGAGTGGCAGATGTATCTGGCTGATATTCTCTGGGTTTAAGAAGAATTTGTATTGACCTCATTGAGATATGCAAGAGTTTGAACTGGTTTGATAGCGGGTTATGATTAGCTTGACATTGTTAAATGCAAGAGAAGCTTCATCTGGTTTCTGTTTTGTTCTGTGGTGTGTGGGTCTGTGCTTGGCAATGGGAATGCGTTCTGGTATGGTCAAGTGAAAGGTGAGGCATGCTGAGGATGTAAGATTGAGGGCACAGGCCACTGTTCTGCTGCTGACATTGAGTCTCTGACTGTGAAGTATGGGCAATGAGAAGAAGTGGCCCATAAGTAGAGCATTTCTGATCATATTCTCAAACAGATTCTATGCAAGTTCAGATAGGAAGAGCTTGCACTTCCTCTCTACCTTACGTGGCCTCAGAACTCTGAAAAAATAGATGTGACTGTGGCTGCTTTTTGAAAAGTGGTCACTTTCTTGATGCTGGAAAGGCAGTGCTCACATTGCATACAGCACAGTCTCACAAACAGAATTGTGATAATGACAATAAATTTTCAGTAATTTTAAAGTTTTCTGCCATAACTTCACAATTTCAGACTGGTCACATTGCTGGAGGAGGCTATCCACAGTTCTCTCTGTGGTTACTCTCTGAAATGCAACTCACCCACTGCTGACACTTGGCACCATCTCCCCTTAGCCCCGTGTATTTTATTCTCTTTGCATAATAATGCATTTCGTCTTGAAATCCTGAACTGAACCTGCCTCCCCCACACTCTCAGACAGTACATCCCAGACCCTAACCCCTCGAGTGATCCTGCCTCCCCCACACCCTTAGACAGTACATTCCAGACCCTAACCCCTCGAGTGAACCTGTCTCCCCCACACACTCAGTCAGTATATTTCCAGACCCTAACCCCTCGGTGAACCTGCCTCCCCCACCACACTCTCAGACAGTACATCTCAGACCCTAACCCCTCGGTAAATCTGCCCCCCGCCACACTCTCAGATAGTAGATTCTGGACCCTGACCCCTCGAGTGACCCTGTCTCCCCCACACACTCAGTCAGTATATTTCCAGACCCTAACCTCTCGGTAAATCTGCCCCCCACCACACTCTCAGACAGTACGTTCTAGACCCTAACCCCTCGGTGAATCTGCCTCCCCCACACTTCCAGACTGTATATTCCACCATTCTCGAATCTGTTTTCATCACTGTGGTTCCTTAGCTGTGAAACCATTCTTTTAAACCACTTCTGCACTCTCTGTCATACTTGTCCACCCTTCCTGAAGTGTACACAGTACTCCAAGTAAGGCCGAACTGGTGTTTTATATCGGCTTATCATAACCTTGTTTAGTTACTCTATTCCATTATTAATGTGGCCTCGATACTGTGTGCTTTGCTCGCTGTTCTTCACCCATGCTGTTACCTTTAATGACTCATGCATTTGTACACCCTTTTGTTGTGCTCCACCCTATTTAGAGTTGCACCTGTTTTTTTAATATTCTCTCTCTGTGTGCATGCTGCAAACATATCACCTCACACTTCTCTGCCTTGAACTTTTTTTCACCACTGATTTCACTAAACCACATGTCCATCGCCAGCATTTTCCTTTTGAAATTCCAAGTTTAATGTTTTGTTTTTTGGTAGAATAGATATTGATCCAGTTGTAAAATGTCCTAATTTCTCCACAAATAAATCCACCTGACAGGAGAGACTAGACATTGGGTAAGAACCCAGAAGTCTGAACTATCCAAAGGTCAGCACTCCTTCAAGTGTCCTTTCGACAGGGTGGCTTTGCCTCACACTATCCTCTTCAACCTTTCACAATTCACTGCTGATGTCTCTGGAATGGAGTTGGAACTAGGTGTTGGGACTGACAACGGTCAGTGATATCCTCCAAGTCATAGGCTCACATACTGAGTTGCAAAGAATAATGAATCCTTGTTGGATTTCAGCTGATTTTCCAGTATAGAAGCTGTTCAGCAACTTTCATTATGGAGTGATTCGTTGAATTTGCCTGTGACAATCCTTCATTTTAGGAAACTACTCTTTCTGTTGCTTAGCAACCTACTTTGGCATTTTCAGTCCTTTTCTTTCAATCTTTATATAAACCCTAAGCAGAGTGCTATGTGGAACATGGTACTGCATGAACTTGTGGTTAGCCTTGAGCTCAGGGATACTGGTTTAGTTGTGACAAGTTTGTAATGACCCTGCTGTCGGCACTTCTCGCGTGACATGTTTACTAAGGAATCAGCTCATGTAGTTTTACATAAGTACAACATAAACAACTAATTTCTCTCACTGAGGAAAAGCAATACTTCCTGCTGGTGCCTGATTCATTGTGGCTCATTGCACAACTTTATTTTTTTACTGATTTCCAAAGAATTGTTTTATATCCTCTAGTGCAGTTGTGACCCACTATTTTGGGCTATCAATCCTGTATCATTGTGAAGTCACTACAGTGGGCAGAATTATGCACTGACTGCCAATACTGAATGTCTGTGGGAGCAAGTACCTTCATGGCGATTGTCTTCCTTATGAACATGCACAGTCTTGATTTTGTTTTCATGCTTACATGCTCATTTGTAATCATAAGATTTAGGAGTAGACCATTCAGCATCTCATTCTGTTCCATCAATCATAGCTGATTGTTGGCTTCAACTCCATTTTCTCTCTGTTCTCCAAAGCACTCAATTATAGACTCGTACAGCATGGAAACAGCCCCTTCAGTCTAATTTATCCACACCAACCAGCTTTCCCAAACTAAACTATTCGCATTTGTCAGCATTTGGCCTATATCCTTCTAAACCTTTTCTATTCATGTACCTGTCCAAATGTTGAAACTGTTTCAGATTGGCTTCAGAGGTTGGCGCAACATTGAGGGCTGAAGGACCTGTACTGCGCTATTATGTTCTATGTTCTATGCTATGTACCTGAATCAACAACTTCCTCTGGCAGTTCATTCCATACCCGAAACATGTGGATAAAGTTACTGCTCAGGTGCCTTTGAAATCTTTCTTCTGTCGCCTTAAAATTATGCCCTCGGGTTTTGAACTCTCACCATCTCCGTGAAAAGACCTTGTTATTCACCTTATCTATGCTCCTAATGATTTTAAAAACCTCAGTAAGGTCACCCCTCAATGCCCTATACTCCAGTATCTGAAGTAGTTTTAATGATGGCGTGTCCATACCCTCTTTTTTTCTTAATTCGTTCATGGTATTTAGACATCTCTGGCTGGGCCAGGATTTATTGCCCTTGAGAAGGTGATGGTGAGCTGCCTTCTTCAATTGCTGCAGTACACGTGCTGTAGGTCAATGCATGCCCTTAGGGAGGGAATCCCAGAATTTTGACCCTGTGACAGTGAAGGAACAGGTCAGGATGATAACTGGCTTGGAGGGGAACTTGTGCGGGCTAGTGTTGCCACGCACCTGCTGCCTTGTACTTCCAGCTGGAAATGGTTGTGTTTGGAAGGTGCTGTCTCAAGATCTTTGCATTTCTGCAGTGTATCTTGTTGCTATTACACGTCGCAGCCGAGGGTCAGTGGTTGAGAGGTTGGATGTGCTGCTAATAGAGCAGGCAGTTTTGTCCTGGATGGTGTCAAGCTTCTTGAGTGTTGTTGGGGCTGCACTTGTCCAGGCAAATGGGGAGTATTCCATCACACTCCTGACTTGCTTCACCAGGCAATCGCAGGCCCCAAGATGACATTCCACATTAAGCAGAGGTTCACCTGCACATCTGCCAATGTGGTGTACTGCATCCACTGTACCCGTTGCGGCTCCCTCTACATTGGGGAAACCAAGTGGAGGCTTGGAGACCGCTTTGCAGAACACCTCCGCTCAGTTCGCAACAAACAACTGCACCTCCCAGTCGCAAACCATTTCCACTCCCCCTCCCATTCTTTAGATGACATGTCCATCATGGGCCTCCTGCAGTGCCACAATGATGCCACCCGAAGGTTGCAGGAACAGCAACTCATATTCCGCCTGGGAACCCTGCAGCCTAATGTATCAATGTGGACTTCACCAGCTTCAAAATCTCCCCTTCCCCTACTGCATCCCTAAACCAGCCTAGTTCGTCCCCTCCCCCCACTACACCACACAACCAGCCCAGCTCTTCCCCCCCACCCACTGCATCCCAAAACCAGTCCAACCTGTCTCTGCCTCCCTAACCGGTTCTTCCTCTCACCCATCCCTTCCTCCCACACCAAGCCGCACCCCCAGCTACCTACTAACCTCATCCCACCTCCTTGACCTGTCCGTCTTCCCTGGACTGACCTATCCACTCCCTACCTCCCCACCTATACTCTCTCCACCTATCTTCTTTACTCTCCATCTTCGGTCCGCCTCCCCCTCTCTCCCTATTTATTCCAGCTCCCTCTCCCCATCCCCCTCTCTGATGAAGGGTCTAGGCCCGAAACGTCAGCTTTTGTGCTCCTGAGATGCTGCTTGGCCTGCTGTGTTCATCCAGCCTCACATTTTATTATCTTGGAATTCTCCAGCATGTGCAGTTCCCATTATCTCTGCTTCACCAGGCAGTTGCCTTGTTTTTAGGTGTGCCTGGTGCTGCTGCTGGCATGCTTTCCTGCACTCTCCATTGAACCAGGGTTGATCCCCTGGTTTGATGGTAATAGTTGAGTGGGGGATGTGCCGGGTCATGAGGTTATAGATTGTGCTGGAGTACAGTCCTGCTGCTGTTGATGGCCCGCAGCCCCTCATGGATGCCCAGTCTTGAGTTGGTAAATCTGTGTGAAGTCTGTCCCATTGAGCACGATGATAGTGTCACACAACACGATGGAGGTTATTCTCAATGTGAAGGTGGGACTTTGTCTCCACAAGGACTGAGTGATGGTCATTCTTACCGATACTGTCATGGACAGATACAACTGCAGCTGGCAGATTGGTGAGGATAAGGTCAGGTATGTTTTTCCCTCTTGTTGGTTCCCTCACTACCTGCCGCAGACCCAGTCTAGCAGCGATGTCCTTTAGGACCCGACCAGCCCAATCAGTAGTACTGTTGCCGAGCCAGTCTTGGTGGTGGACATTGAAATCCCCCACCCAGAGTACGTTTTGTGCCCGTGCCATCCTCAGGGCATCTGTGTCGAGAATTCAAACGATTACAACTCTCTGAGATTAATGACGTTTTTCCTCATCTTGGCCTTTAAATGGTCAACTCCTTATCCTCAGATTGTGACTTAATTGGAGGGATGTCAATGAGACAAGGAAGGATCTGGGTGGGAAATATTGGAGTCAAAGGTTTATGGGATAAACCAGCTGAACAGTGGGCTGAGATAATGGGAACTGCAGATGCTGGAGAATTCCAAGATAATAAAATGTGAGGCTGGATGAACACAGCAGGCCAAGCAGCATTTCAGGAGCACACCCTTGAAAGAAAGATTTTTTGGGCTCAGTTTAGGTATATTTATTCTAATGGGAAAGTTAAGATATACAAAACCAGAGCTTCTTGAATGACACTGTGGAACACGGTGGCTTCGTGGTTAGCGCTGCTGCCTCACAGCGCCGGGATTTTGGTTCAGTTCCACCCTCGGGCAACTGTCTGTGTGGAGTTTGCACATTCTCCCCATGTCTGCTCCTCCAGGTGCTCTGGTTTCCTCCCACACTTCAGAGATGTGCTGGCATGGTGGATTGGCCATGCTGAATTGCCCATAGCGTTGAGGGATGTGAAGATTAGGTGCATTGGCCATGGGAAATAATCCTTAGTGACTAATGATGTGCAGGCTGGGTGGATTGGCCATGGGTTATGCAGGGTAATGGGGATAGGGTGGGAGGTGTGTCTGGATGAGATGCTCTTTGCTCAGCGCTGATCCGATGCTGATCCATGCTGTTGGGATTCTATGGAAGAAATGCTGATAAAGAAGAAGACTATGCTCATGACAGATGTCCAGTTGGAAATAAAGTTGAGAACTAGACTGATTGTAGAATGTTCAGATGGGAAGGTAAGAAGAGAAATCAGAGAAACGGAAGGAGTATATTTGGAGCGAAAGGCCAATGCTGAGGTATTTCGTATGATAAGATTTTACAATTAATGAGGTAGTATTGCATAGCCTGTCTGTACTTAAAGTGGCCAAGTGTCCGAGGCATTAGGAGCAGATCAGATGCCAACCATGATCATAAGAAAAGTGAGAATAGAAATTGCAGAGACACTGGGCATAATCTTCCAGTCTTCCTTGGATTTGAACTTGTGCCAGATGCCTGAAGATTACAGATCATTCCACCCCCTTGTTCAAAATAGGCTGGAAGGATAGACCAAGCAACTATAAACCAGTCAGTTAACCCTCATTGGCTGAAAAACTTGTAACAATAATTTGGAGCAAAGTTAATAGTTACATGGACAAATCTGGGTTAAGTAAAGAGAACCAGCATGGATGTCTTCAGGGAAGATTATGTTTCATTAACTTGCTGGGGTTTTTTTTTGAACCAGTAGCAGAATGTATTGCTAACGGTAATGCTGTTGTCAATGACTGTAGAGCTGGAAAAACACAGCAGGTCAGACAGCTCCTCCAATGCTGTCTGACCTTCTGTGCTTTTCCAGCTCCATATTTGTTGACTCTAGCTTCCAGCACCTGCAGTCCTTACTATCTCCAGGATAATGTTTTTGATTTAGTGTACATTGGCTCCCAAAGGGCTTCGGTACAGTGCCACCCAAAAAGTTCAAGTCTATGGAATAAAAGGAGCAATGCCAACATGGATCAAAAATGAGCTGAATGACGGGCAGCAGAGTAATGGATAACGGATGTGTTTCAGATAAGATTTCGAGTCACAAAGTAATACAGCATGGAAATAGGCCCTTCGGCCCAAACTGGTCCATGCTGACCATGGTACCCACTCAGCTAGTTCCAATTGCCTGTATTTGGTCCGTATCCGTCTAAACTCTTCCAATCCATGTACCTATTGAAATGTTCTTAAATGTCACTGTTATACCTGCCTCAACCACTTTCTCTGGCAGGGATAATGGGAACTGCAGATGCTGGAGAATCCAAGATAATAAAATGTGAAGCTGGATGAACACAGCAGGCCAAGAGCATCTCAGGAGCACAAAAGCTGATGTTTCGGGCCTAGACCCTTCATCAGAGAGGGGGATGGGGAGAGGGTTCTGGAATAAATAGGGAGAGAGGGGGAGGCGGACCAAAGATGGAGAGAAAAGAAGATAGGTGGAGAGAGTATAGGTGGGGAGGTAGGGAGGGGATAGGTCAGTCCAGGGAAGATGGACAGGTCAAGGAGGTGGGATGAGGTTAGTAGGTAGGAGATGGAGGTGCGGCTTGGGGTGGGAGGAAGGGATGGGTGAGAGGAAGAACAGGTTAGGGAGGCAGAGACAGGTTGGACTGGTTTTGGAATGCAGTGGGTGGAGGGGAAGAGCTGGGCTGGTATTTACTTTCCCTGGCAGCCCATTCCATATATGCACCACTGCCTGTGTGAAGAAGTTATTCCTCAGGTCCTTCTTAAATCTTGCCCCTCTCACCTTAAACCTATGCCTCTAGTTTTCAATTCCCCATCGCTGAGAAAAAGACTATATGCATTCATCCTATCTATCCCACTCATGATTTTATGCACCTTGATAAGGTCACCCTTCATTCTCCTACCTTCCAAGGAATAAAGTCCTATCCTGGACAACCACTCTCTACAACTCAGGCCTACTAGTTCTGGCAACATTCTCGTAAATTTTCTTTGCACACTTCACAGTTTAACTATGTCTTTCCTATAACAGGGTGACCAAAACTGTACACAATACTCCAAGTGTGGCCTCAACAACAATATATATCTGTGATAAAACATCTCAATTCCTATACTCAGTACCTCGACAGATGAAAGCCAGCATGCTAAATGACTTCTTCACCATCCTATCCGCGTTTGACACCGCTTTCAACAAACTATGTACTTGTGTTCCTTGGTCCCTCTGTTCCACAACACTCCTCAGGACCTTACCATTTACTGTTTAAATCTTACCTTTGTATGACTTTCCAAAGTGCAACATCTCACACTTATCTGTATTGGATTGTATTTGCCAATCCTCAGCCCACTTCCCCAACTGATCAAGATCCCCCTGTAATTTTTGATAACCTTCTTTGCTGTTAGTGGGTAGTACCTCCTAATGTTGCAAACTTATTAATCATGCCTTGGAAATTCATATCCAGATCATTTATGTAAATAACAAAAAACAAAGGTCCCATCACTGACCCCTGTGGCACACCACTAGTCACAGGCCTCCAGTCCAAGAAACAACCTTCAACCATCACCCTCTGCTTCCTACTATTGAATTCAATTAGATCGCTCTCCCAGGTTCCCATGCAACCTAACCTTCATGACTAGCCTGCCATGTGGGACCTTATCAAAGGCCTTACTGAAGTCCTTACAGACAACATCCACTGCCCTATCCTCATCCATCCTCTTGGTTACCTCTTTGAAAAACTCTAAAAGATTGGTCAGACATGACTTCCCACGCACAAATCCTTGCTGACTATCCCTAACCAGACCTTTTTGTGGAGTTCCTCAAGGGTTAACATTAGGACTTTTGTTTTTCCTCTTGCATTAATGATGTGCACTTGGCGTACACTGCACAATTCATGAGTGGTATGAAACTTCATTAAACAGTAAGCTGAGGACGGTGTAGAACGTCAAAAGGACATTGCCAGGTTGGTGGAGTGGACAGGTTGGTGGCAGATGGATCTCAATGTGGAGAAATATGAGGTGAGACACTTTGCTACAAAGAACAAGGAGAGACAGTGTAAAATCAAGGTACTACTCTGAAAGGGGAGCGGGTGCAGGAACAAGAGAAGCTGGTGTGTGTACAGAAATTATTAAAGGAGACAGGACAGTTAGAGAGGGCAGTTAATGAAATAGACAGTGTCCCTAGCTTCATTATTAGGGACATGGAGTGCAGGAATAAGGAGCTGATATTGAACCAATGAGACAGTTCTGTGAAAGGGTGGCCAGATCCAAAACATTAACTCTGGTTTTCTCCTTCACAGATGCTGCCAGACCTGCTAAGCTTTTCCAGCAACTTTGTTTTTATGGCAATAAGACACTGCTTCGACCTAAAATAGAGTATAATGCACAGTTCTGGGCACTGAACAATAGGAAGGATGTGAATGCATTGGAGAGAGTGCAGAAGAAGATTATGAGAATGATTCCAGGGATGAGGAACATCAATGATGAAGATAGGTGGAGAAGTTGGGATTGTTTTCCTGTGTTCTGGTTAAGGTATTTAAAGTCATGAGAAGGCTGGACTGATTAATTGAAATGACTGAATATTAAAGAGCACAGTTAAAAAGTGACCAATGAAGGAGCCATAGTGAGATAAGGAAAATCTTCTTACACAGCAAGTAGTGAGGATCTGGAATGTGCTGTCAGTGTGTGATGAAAACAGGTTCAAACAAGGATTTCAAGAGGAAATTTAGGATTATTTGCAAAAGAACAACAGGCAAGGAAGGGTGACGAAGTGGTCGAATGGCACAAACACCATCAGCTTCTGGTCCGTAACGATTCAGTGGTTCTGAGCTACAGAGTCTTTGCAGTCTGCAGCAGCTGAGCAAATTCTATAATAATCATATTAAAACTACAAATAGAATGAATTGCTTGTTCACTCCTCTCTCTCAATGTGCTACAGTGGGCTGTTTATTAAACAGTGCTCTAACATGATGCTTACCATTTGTGTGAAGGAGTCGTTTTCATTTGTGTGTACCTGCTGCCCAGATCTCTTCCACAGAGCTTGATAAACGTCAGCACTCTTTCAGAAGGTGCAAGTGAGGCACTGGCCCAGGCCTTAGTAAAGGATAGAGCTGCTATCCTGGCTGGACACAGCAATTTAGCTGACTGTTGTTCAGAATCAGCTCGAGTGACTGATCCCCCATCAGGACACAAAGAAACAAAGAAACCTACAGCACAGGAACAGGCCCTTCGGCCCTCCAAGCCTGTGCCGATCAAGATCCTCTGTCTAACCTGCCATCTATTTTCTAACCGTCTGTGTCCATTTGCTCCCTGCCCATCCATGTACCTGTCCAAATATATCTTAAAAGACGCTAACATGTCTGCGTCTACCACCTCCGCTGGCAATGCGTTCCAGGCACCCTCCACCCTCTGCGTAAAGAACTTTCCACGCATATCTCCCTTAAACTTTCCTCCTCTCACTTTGAACTCTTGACCCCTAGTAATTGAGTCCCCCCCTCTGGGAAAAAGCTTTTTGCTATCCACGTGGAATTAGTTGTGTGCCTTATCAGAGTCCCTACTGATAGCCAGGGATGCAGTCTGCAGGCTGAGCGGGTGATGAACTCTGGTCTGTTGCACTAGTCAGCAGATGGAACATAAATGAGAGCAAAGTGGCCTTTCGTCGTATCAGGCCTGCTCATTTGAAAGATCATGTCTGATTGCATCAGGTTTTTGACCCCATGTTCTTGTCTGCTCCTCAAAACCCTGGACTCCCTTCTCCACCAAATATCTAACACAGCCTTGAACATACTCCGTGACCTACCCTCTATTTGATAAAGTGCAACATAAAAGGTTATTACGCAAGATAAGAGCTCCTGGTATTGGGGATAACATATTAGCACAGATTGAGGATTGGTTAACACACAGAAGACACATGTGCTCCTTCCCTCAACAATGTGATCTGCAGCTGCTAATTGCTCTCAATCCTTCTCCTCACCTTAAACTGATTTACTGTTCAGTGGGACAGTGGGCACAGTTTTGTGGTGATTGGCAGAATAACCAAGGCGGAGATTTGTGAGTTTAGTGGGTGGGCCAAAGGGCCTGAAACTTTGCTGGAGGTTGGATGACTATGCTGTAATGTCACAGTTAAATTGATGATCTGTTTTCTCCCCCCTCCCTCTTTTCCAGGACGGTTATTCTGAGTGAGGGGCCTTGTAAACGTTTCTGATTAAACCATGAGTGTAATCGCCTACCTGAAGACTCAGTTCCTCATTCATCTTTTACTTGGATTTGTGTTCGTCGTCAGTGGCATCTGCATCAACTTCATCCAACTTTGCACTCTCCCCATCTGGCCCATCAACAAACAACTGTATCGACATCTCAACTGTCGACTTGCTTACTCACTGTGGAGCCGTGAGTATTGCTCACAGCTGAGCCTGACTGTGCAGGGCACACCTTTCAGTTTATTGTAAATGGGAGAGGCTGCTTGTTAACCAGGGTGTAAAGCCAGCCCACACTGTTACTAGAGTTTACTCAATTCTTGCCTCAACACCAATAACCATATAGGACACTGCGTAACCGGGCTGCTATCCAAAAAGGAAAACTGGCCCTGAGCATTCATGGGTAGCAATTGTTTGATCGGGATAGAGGGAGCCTTACTTCCAGTTGTGAAGAGCAGAGAGATCTTTTACTCTGTATCTAACCCGATGCTATCCTTATCCTGGCAGTGTTTGATGGGGACAGTGTAGAGGGAGCTTTATTCTGTGGGGTACCCTGTGCTCTCCTGTACTGGCAGTGTTAATGGGGACAGTGCAGAGGGAGCTTTAATTTTCCTTGAAGAATAGTGTAAGGTTTGTTTGTACATAGAACTGGAGAAATGCTTTTAAGATAGCCAGATGGTTTCTTTTGGATGAGGTGTTTAACATTCTCTGCCTTTTCCTCAACGTGGTGCTGAGAATGGTTTCCTGCCTGGCTTTGGAAATGTATGGTGTTAATTGTCTGCTGTAGCGAGCTTGATGAGTGTAGGTCTTGGTCTGTTTCAGCTGCCGTTGCCCTTGGTAATTTGGCCGTCTTCCCTCTATGTCTCTAGAGCTGGTCTTGCTGCTGGAATGGTGGTCTGGCACGGAATGTACACTTTTCACTAACCAGGCCACGGTCGACCAATTTGGCAAGGAGCATGTTATTGTCATCTTAAATCACAATTTTGAGATTGACTTCCTCTGCGGTTGGGCCATGTGTGAGAGACACGGCGTTCTGGGGGTCAGTAACATTCACCTTTTATCTCTTGTATTTTAAGTTGCTGTCTTCAAAACCCTGTAGGAAGTGAGAGCCCCACGCATGCTTTAATTCCTCCTTCCTTTCTCATGCTGCTGTCTGCAGTTCTCGGCTGTTTGTTTAGAACATCTCTGTGCTGATTCCTCTCCTCTCCTCCTTCCCAGGTTCCTGGCCTTTATCTGTGCCCCGATCTTCGTGTTTTATTCTTGCTGTGTATGCTATATCATTTCAATTAACACTGTTTGTGTGGGGCTTTGCAAGATCAGGGGGTGGGGGTGGTGTTCGTAGTCATGGGTTGTGCAAAATTGACAACGTCCACAACTGAGTTATCCTGAGTTGGACTTCAGGCAGGACAGTGCTGCAGACCTGACCATATGTGTTTGGCTCGCAGTTGCCTGGGTAGATGTATACGGGTGGAGCTGTGGCGATGAGGAGATGGAAGTGGGGTGAGTTATGGGCAGAAGTGGTAGGAAGGGCAGCTTGTGAAGATCTTTGAGTCACAGGGAGCCACCTTCATTGTTGGGTATTTCTGTGGTTTTATTCACTGCCTTGATGCCTACAGAGCTCCAAGGTGTTGGCGAAGAAGGAATTGCTTTATGTACCTCTGATCGGATGGACATGGTATTTCTTGGAGATTGTTTTCTGTAAACGTCGTTGGGATGAGGACAGAGAGACAGTCGTAAATGGACTGAAGGCATTGCGGGACTACCCAGAGTACATGTGGGTGAGTACACTGCTGGTTCCAAAAACTACATGCACCTCCAGGGAACGATAGAGAAAGTACAAGTATCTCCAAGAGTCATTCCAGCACAAGGAGCCAACTCAGCCCAGCTCTGCCAACTCTCCCTAGAACAAATCTATCAATTCATTCCCGTCCGCTCTATCCCAAAGCCCAGACATTTATTCCCTTCAGTTTGCTTTTGAAATCATTTAAAGAAAACAAAGAACTGCTGATGCTGGAAGGCTGAAAAAGAAGCAGAAATCGCGAGAGAAGTTGGGCAGATCTGGCAGTATTTGTGGAGAGAAAGCAGAGTTAATGATTAAAATCTGGTGAACCTTCTTCAGAACTGCTGAGTTTCCCCAGCAATATCTGGTTCTGTTCCTTTTGAAACCATTTGTTGATCTCTTCTTCCAAAAATACTCTGTGGATAAGCTCCAGTTATGACCGCTTACTGTGTAAAACTGTTCACCATCATCCTCCCAGCTGCACCTCTTTTCCCCCAAAATATGTGATTCTGTGCCTGAGTCCTTATGCTGTCACCTGATGGGAAGAGTTTCTCTTTGTCTTAATCTTGTACAAGTCAATGTGTGGGACCACGAACCAGGGTGGGTCGGGTTGTTGTGTGCGCGAGTACCTGTACCCCAGGGTGTGTCGGGTCAGGGTGTGTGTGGGTCTCTGTATGCCAGGGTGGGCCGGGTCGGGTCGGGTCGGTGTGTGTGTGCCGGACTCCGTACCGCAGGGTGGGTCGGGTCGGTGTGAGTGTGTGGGACCCTGTAACCCAGGGTGGGTCAAGTCGGTGTGTGTGTGCGGAACCCCTTACCGCAAGGTGGGTCGGGTCGGTGTGTGTGTGCGGGCCAGTACCGCAGGGTGTGTCGGGTCGGTGTGAATGTGTGAGACCCCGTACCGCAGGGTGGATCGGGTCGGTGTGAGTGTGTGGGACCCAGTACCGCAGGGTGGGTCGGGTCGGTGTGTGTGTGCGGGACCCTGTAACCCAGGGTGGGTCAAGTCGGTGTGTGTGTGCGGAACCCCATACCGCAAGGTGGGTCGGGTCGGTGTGTGTGTGCGGGCCAGTACCGCAGGGTGTGTCGGGTCGGTGTGAATGTGTGAGACCCCGTACCGCAGGGTGGATCGGGTCGGTGTGAGTGTGCGAGACCCCGTACCCCAGGGTGGGTCGGGTCGGTGTGTGTGTGCGGGCCAGTACCGCAGGGTGTGTCGGGTCGGTGTGAATGTGTGAGACCCCGTACCGCAGGGTGGATCGGGTCGGTGTGAGTGTGCGAGACCCCGTACCCCAGGGTGTGTCGGGTCGGTGTGTGTGTGCGAGACCCCGTACCCCAGGGTGGGTCGGGTCGGTGTGTGTGTGCGAGACCCCGTACCCCAGGGTGGATCGGGTCGGTGTGAGTGTGCGAGACCCCGTACCCCAGGGTGGGTCGGGTCGGTGTGTGTGTGCGGGACCCCGTACCCCAGGCTGGGACGGGTCGGTGTCTGTGCGCGGTTTCCCTAACCCAGGTGGGTTGGATCGGTGTGTGTGTGGGAACCCGTACCCCAGGGTAGGTCGGCTCGGTGTGTGTGTGCATGACCCCATACCCCAGGGTGGGTCGGGTCAGTGTGTGTGTGTGGGACCCCGTACCCCAGGGTGGGTCAGGTCGGTGTGTGTGTGTGTGCGGTTCCCCGTATCCCAGGGAGGGTCGGGTCAGTGTGTGTGTGTGGGACCCCGTACCCCAGGGTGGGTCAGGTCGGTGTGTGTGTGTGTGCGGTTCCCCGTATCCCAGGGAGGGTCGGGTCGGTGTGTGTGTGTGTGCGGGACCCCGTACCCCAGGGTGGGTCAGGTCGGTGTGTGTGTGTGTGCGGGACCCCGTACCCCAGGGTGGGTCGGGTCAGTGTGTGTGTGTGTGCGGGACCCCGTACCCCAGGGTGGGTCGGGTCGGTGTGTGTGTGCGGGTCCCCGTACCCTAGGATGGGTCGGTGTTTGTGTGCGGGTCCCCGTACCCCAGGGTTGGTCAGGTCGGTGTGTGTGTGCGGGTCCCCGTACCCCAGGGTTGGTCAGGTCGGTGTGTGTGTGCGGGACCCCGTACCCCAGGGTGGGTCGGGTCGGTGTGTATGTGCGGGTCCCCGTACCCCAGGGTGGGTCGGGTCGGTGTGTATGTGCGGGTCCCCGTACCCCAGGGTGGGTCGGGTCGGTGTGTGTGTGCGGGTCCCCGTACCCCAGGGTGGGTCGGGTCGGTGTGTATGCGCGGGTCCCCGTACCCCAGGGTGGGTCAGGTCGGTGTGTGTATGCGCGACCCCGTACCCCAGGGAGGGTCGGATCGGGTCGGTGTGTGTGTGCGGGTCCCTGTACCCCAGGGTGGGTCAGGTCGGTGTGTGTATGCGCGACCCCGTACCCCAGGGAGGGTCGGATCGGGTCGGTGTGTGTGTGCGGGTCCCTGTACCCCAGGGTGGGTCGGGCTGGTGTGTGCACGGTTCCCTGTGCCTCAGGATGGGTCAGGTCGGAGTGTGTGTGCGGGACCCCGTACCCCAGGGTGGGTCGTGTCGGTGTGTGTGCAGTTCCTCGTACCCCAGGGTGGGTCGGGTCGGTGTGTGTGTGCAGGACCCCGTACCCCAGGGTGGGTCGGGTCGGTGTGTGTGTGCGGGACCCCATACCCCAGGGTGGGTCGTGTCGGCGTGTGTGCGGTTCCCTGTACCCCAGGGTGGGCCCGTTCGGTGTGTGTGCGGCTCCCTGTACCCTAGGGTGGGTGGGGCTGGTGTGTGTGCGGGTCCCCATACCCCAGGGTGGGTTGGGTCGGTGTGTGTGTGTATAGTTCCCTGTACCCCAGGGTGGGTCGTGTTGGTGTGTGTGTGCAGTTCCCTGTATCACAGGGTGGGTCGTGTCGGTGTGTGTGCAGTTCCCTGTACCGCAGGGTGCGTCGGGTCGGCGTGTGTGCGGGACCCCGTGCCTCAGGGTGGGTCGGGCTGGTGTGTGTGTGCAGTTCCCTCTACCGCAGGGTGGGTCGGGCTGGTGTGTGTGCGGGACCCCCTACCCCAGGGTGGGTCAGGTCTGCGTGTGTGTGCAGTTCCCTGTATCGCAGGGTGGGTCGGGTCAGCGTGTGTGCGGGACCCCGTACCCCACGGAGTGTTGGGCTGGGACAGGTTCAGTTGGTATCGTCCAAAATCCAAAGGCGCAGGGTGTGCGGATTGGCAGTTGTTTAATTGCCCAGTGTTCAGGGATGTGCAGGCTGAGTGGGTTCGAGTGGGAGATACGGTGTTACTGGGATAGGGTAGCGAGATGGGTTTAGGTGGGATGATTTTCGGAGGGTCAGCATTGCCCTGTTGGGCCAAATGGCCTTTTTCCACATTGTAGGGATTCTATGACTGTACCAAAATGAAGGTCAGTGTGTGTGGGAATGCACCTCTACCACCTCCCCCAACGTGAGGTCCTGCGCCATGATTCCAAGTTAGTTGTTAAAAGACCTTTTATCTGTCACTCTCTCTATTTCAGTTTCTGTTATACTGTGAAGGCACACGTTTTACAGAGAAGAAACATCGCATTAGTATGGAGGTTGCTGAATCTAAGGGTTTGCCGAAGCTGAAATATCACCTGTTACCAAGGACCAAAGGTTTTACAACCACTGTTAAATACCTCAGGGGAACGGGTGAGTTGGCTGTGTTTCACCCTGACCTCACAACACATTCATTCTTTTATATTTGAACTCAAAATGTTAACTCTGCTTTCTCTCCACAGACGCTGCCAGATCTGCTGAGTTTCTCCACCAAGTTCTGTTCATGTTTGTGATCTCAGGCATCCGCAGTTCTTTGATCATCTTGTTCTCTCACTTTCGGCCTGATTAACTCCTTTCTCCTCTTTATTTTGCCTCCTAACACCTTGGAAGGAGATCTCAGGGAATGAGTCCTCCAGTCCAATCAGAAAATGTTCAAGTTCACCCTCTCAGGTCACAAGGTGATCTTTCTGAAAATGGCCTGTACTAATTGGCCTGTGAGAAAGTCAGGCACCTGTCTTGGTTTGAAGTTCAGCTGGATTTAGTGTTTGCTTCTCAGACTCTGGTTCAACTCGCTGTGCGGTGACCAGGGCTTTTAATTGTTTCAGGTTTTTGACAGTGGGTGTGGAAACTCACTGAGCTGCGACCTGCTCTTGTTCCAGCATTAAAGAGACGTGGAATTGTGCAGCATGGAAACAGACCCTTAGGTCTAACTCCCAAATTCCTTTTAAATGTTGTAATTGTACCTGCCTCCACCACTTCCTCTGGGTATCCTGAAGCAGCTCTGTATTACAGCAGCCAGTGTCAGCATCTCTGTTCAACCGCACCTGTCAGCTTGTGAACATTGCCTAATGAGACTGGGAGCCCCTGTACTCTGAACCACCCTGTGGAATGTGTTGCTGCTGTCTCACAAACTACAACATCATCTGGCTGCTTTCCATTTCAGTTGCTGCTGTGTACGATGTGACATTAAACTTCCGAGATAACAAGAACCCGACACTCCTGGGTATACTGCATGGCAAGCAGTACCATGCAGACATGTGTGTCAGGTAAGGAATAAGTGGTAAGTGCCCAAACAAATATCTGTCAGTCTGATACAAAAACCCTAAACTCATCAGGGCAGCTTGGGCGAACCAGGCAGTACAGAGGCCCCAGAGACTATCGTGCTCACTAATCAGTATTCCAGTTTGGAAACAGGTGAGAATGCTAGTTACTGCAGGGAGTGTGGTAAAGCTGAGGCCCTGGGACCACGGTGACTGAGCTGGACTCAGCTGGAGAGGAATGAGTGGGCAGTAATGATGGGGGATTCCACAGGCAGGGTAACCAGACTGCTATTTCTACAGCATTAAATGTGACTCCAGGGTGGTCAATATTTTCAGTACAACCTATTGCACACCTCTGGAGCAAGTGAGGCTTGAACCCAGGTCTCCTGGCTTAAAGGTTGGGACACTACTGCTGTGCCATAAGAGCCCGCTGCTGGGCCACGGGTCCTGGATGTCACACAGCAGCTGCAGACATCTTTCTGCAAGAGGGATCAGGAAGAGATTATGGTCCATATTGGTCCCAGCAACATCGGCAGGAAGAAGGATGAGGGCCTGGAGGCAGGTTTCACTGCATTAAGAAAGAAATTTGAAAGCAGCACCTGAAGGGCAGTGATGCCCCCACACCTCGTCCCTCACCCCCATCCCAGGCCCCAAGAAGACCTCCCACATCAAGCAGACGTTCACCTGCACATCTGTCAATGTGGTATACTGCATCCGCTGGACACAAGTGTGGCTTCCTCTACATCAGGGAAACCAAGCGGAGGCTTGGGGACCAGTGATAATGGGAACTGCAGATGCTGGAGAATCCAAGATAATAAAGTGTGAAGCTGGATGAACACAGCAGGACAAGCAGCATCTCAGGAGCACAAAAGCTGACGTTTCGGGCCGAGACCCTTCATCAGAGACCAGTTCATCCAGCTTCACACTTTTTTATCTTGGAGGCTTGGGGACCGCTTTGCAGAAAATCTACGCTCAGTTCGCAATAAACAACTGCACCTCCCAGTCACGAAGCATTTCAACTCGTCCCCCTCCCCCCCCCCCCCCTTCCCCCCCACCCCCTACCCCCCATTCCTCAGACGACATGTCCATCCTGGGCCTCCTGCAGTGCCATAATGATACCACCCAAAGGTTGCAGGAACAGCAACTCATATTCCGCTTGGGAACCCTGCAGCCCAATGTTATCAATGTGGACTTCACAAGCTTCAAAATCTCCCCTCCTCCACTGCATCCCAAAACCAGCCCAGCTTGTCCTCGCCTCCCTAACTTGTTCTTCCTCTCACCTATCCCCTCCTCCCACCTCAAACCGGACCTCCATTTCCTACCTACTCACCTCATCCCGCCTCCTTGACCTGTCCGTCTTCCCCGGACTGACCTATCCCCTCCCCACCTCCCCACCTATACTCTCCTCTCCACCTATCTTCTCCTCTATCCATCTTCGATCCGCCTCCCCCTCTCTCCCTATTTATTCCAAAACCCTCTCCCCATCCCCTTCTCTGATGAAGGGTCTAGCCCCGAAACGTCAGCTTTTGTGCTCCTGAGATGCTGCTTGGCCTGCTGTGTTCATCCAGCTCCACATTTTGTGTTCCTATTCATGTACCCATCCAGATGCCTTTTAAATGCTGTAACTGTACCGGCCCCCACCCACTTCCTCTGGCAGCGCATTCCATACATGCACCACCCTCTGCATGAAAAAGCTACCCTGAAGTCCCATTTGTATCTTTCCCCGTCACCTTAAACCCATGCCCTTTCACTTTGGACTCTTGTACCCTGGGGAAAAGATCTTGGCTGCTTACCCTATCCGTATCCCTCATGATTTCATAAACCTCTATATGGTCACCCCCTCAGCCTCTGACATTCCGAGGAAAACCTGCTCTGAGCCCTTTCAAGTTTCACAACATTCTTCCCATAGCAGGGAGACCAGAACCTAATGCAGTATTCTGTTAGTGGCCCATCTAATGTCCTATACAGCTGCAACATGACCTCACAACTCCAGTACTCAATGCGCTGACTGACAGAAAGCAAACAGGCCAAGTGCCACTTTCAACACCTTGTCAACTTGTGACTCCACCTTCAAGGAACTATCCACCTGCACTGCTCAGCAACAGTCCCCTTTCTTCAACAACGCTCCCCAGGATCTTCCCATCATGGGACAGTAAGTAATGTCCTGACATGGATTAATGATTGGAAAGGAACAAATCTTGGGGCCCCAGCTGTTCACAGTGATAGTCTGTCTCTGTTTGAGGGAACACTGGGGGTGGGTGTGTCTCTGTGTGAGGGAACGCTGGGGGTGGGTGTGTCACTGCGAGGGTCGCTGGTGATGGGTGTGTCTCCGTTTGAGGGAACACTGGGGGTGGGTCTGTCTCTGTGAGGGGACGCTGGGGGTGGGTCTGTCTCTGTGTGAGGGAACACTGGGGGTGGGTCTGTCTCTGTGCGAGGGTCGCTGGGGATGGGTGTGTCTCTATGTGAGGGAACACTGGAGGTGGGTGTGTCTCTGTGCACGTGGGGGCTGGGAGTGCGTGTGTCTGTGTGTGCGAGTTGAGGCTCGTGGTGGGCGTGTGTCTGTGCGAGTGGAGGCTGGGGGTGGGTGTGTCTCTGTGCGAGTGGACGCTGGTGGTGGGGGTGGGCGTGTGTCTGTGTGTGCAAGTGGATGCTAGGGGTAGGTGTGTCTGTGTGTGCGCATGGGGGCTGGGGTTGCGTGTGTCTGTGTGTGCGAGTTGATGCTCGGGGTGGGTGTGTGTCTGTGTGCGAGTGGAGGCTGGGGGTGGGTGTGTCTCTGTGTGAAGGAACACTGGGGGTGGGTGTGTCTCTGTGTGCACATGGGGGCTGGGGGTGTGAGTGTCTGTGTGTGAGTAGAGGCTGGAGTTGGGTGTGTCTCTGTGCGAGTGGAGGCTGGTGGTGGGGTTGGGTGTGTGTCTGTGTGTGCGAGTGGAGCCTGGGGGTGCGTGTGTCTGTGTCTTCCAGTTGAGGCTGCGGGTGGGTGTGTCTCAGGGTGTGTTACTGTTTCAACATCTTTGTGAGTAGGTTTGAGTGTATGCACAAGTGTGTATGATCACAGTTTGTATACATACTTAATTATTTCAACCATCGGTAGTCAGTGCAAAGTTCCATGCACCTGTCAGACTGACATTGTGTTTGTTTGACAGGAGGTTCCCTCTAGAAGATATTCCAGAAGATGAGAGTGAATGTGCAGCTTGGCTCCATAGACTCTACCAGGAAAAGGTAATGTCATACTGAGGGCTTGGGTGAAATGTCAGTTATTTGAATCCCTACAGTGTGGAAATAGGCCATTCAGCCCAATAATTCTGCACTGACCCACCGAACAGCCTCCCACCCAGACTCACCCCACCCTATCGCTGCATTTCCCATGGCTAATCCACCTAACTTATACATTCCTGGACACCACAGGCAATTTAGCATGGCCAATCCACCTAGCCTGCACATCCTTGGACTGCGGGAGGAAACCGAAGCACCCGGAGGAAACCCACGCAGACACGTGGAGAAACACTGACAGTCTCCCGAGGCTGGAATCGAACTCGGGTCCCTTGTGCTGTGAGGCTGCAGTGCTAACCACTGAGCCGCCTATAATGTGTAACCAAGGTGAAGTGTTAACTCAGCATGTCCTCTGGGGTACGGGAGCCATGCATACTGACACTCACTGGTATGTGTTAAATGTTGTTTGGTTTGTATTAGATCATTAGTAAGTGGAATGAATGTCACTGGATAACTGGCTCCTGCTGTCCCTTCATGTGTCAGCGCCGATCGTAAGAAGTAGGGGTGGAACTGTTTACTATCAATGCACAGCAACAAGTGTCAGGTGTTTTTACTGCTGACTTCAGTCCCTCATGTGCTGCTGCTGGATGTGAATCCCGACTCCGAACACCGCGTGCACTGAGCCTAAAGCAGGCAGTGAACTTCACTGTGGATTTCCCAAAACTTTATTCTTAATACAGCTCTTTATCTGAGTATGTAATTGTGGACAGAGAGTCATGGAGGCCTACAGCAGGAAAAAAAGGTCCCTTTGGCTCATTGAGCAGTCAAAAACAACTGCCTAACTATTTACTTTTAATTCCATTTCCCAGCATTTGGCCCATAGCCTTGTATGCTGTAGCATTACAGTTGCACATCTAAATATTTCTTAAATGTTATGAATGTTTCTGCCTCTACCACCCTTACAGGCAGTGAGTTCCTGATTCCCACCCGCTTTCAGTGAAAAAAAGTCTCATTCTCCCTCTAAACCTCCCGACTCCTACTTGAAATCTATGTCCCTGGTCATTGATCCCTCCATTCAAGGAGAGGTTTCTTCCTGTCTATATCGTTCACAATTTTACACATCAGTCATGTACTCCCTCAAACTCCTTTGTCTATCTGTTCAGAACTAGAATACTTCAGCCTCAAACATCCTGGTAAACCTTCTGTGCAGCGTCTGATTGCATTCCATCTGCCTCTTGCCAGCCTATCTATATCATTCTGAAATGTAAACATTTCTCCTCACTATTTATCACCTCACCAGTTTTCATTTCATCTATGAATTCTCTGATTAACCCTCCTGCATTCAAGTCATTTATATGTATGAAACACACACACACAGCTCAGCCATCACACTGTGTGCCCTGCCACCCAGCTAATTCTTGATCCAGTTGGCCAAATTGACTTAGCTCTCATGGGCTCTTGTCTTCACCCCCAGCCTCCCATGTGAGACCGTATTAAAGGCCTTGCTGAATCCCCGGTAGACCACTTTGAATGTATTGCCGTTGTTATGGACAGACCAGACCCCCTCAGAATACGTTACGAATGTAGCCCAGACCCGAACGTTTTCTTATATAAAGGTAAAGGTAAATGTAAAGTGCTGTGTTCCAGATACAATTCGATTGGTCAAACTACTCAACATTAAGCAAAAACACAATTGTTTCACACACTGTAGTTAAAATGCAACAAAAGACAAAATAACAGAAAAGAACTTAGCTTAGTTGTAACTGTATCGAAACGCTTACCAAATTAACAGATACAGTACATATTACTAAATAACTGTTCCAATCATCCCATAGACACAAAAGGCAAATTCAGGAAACAGATTGTCTCACATGTAACGCCAGCAGCCCAGGAGAGAAAAACATCATGAGAGCTCAGAGTGTAGCAGGGAGAGATGTACTGCAACACTGTTGCTGAAAAGCTGAAACTAAAAATCCTGGTGCTCTGGGAGCTTGACCACACCCATTAGGCTGCTTTTACTGTTCCCATGTAATAAAGAGAGAGAACCCTTTCAAACTGTTCGTGAGTTTTCAGTGGACATCTTTGAACCTCTGCCTTAAAACCTTTCTCTTTAAAACAAAACTAAATAGACTTTTTAAAGCCATTGTGTCGACACACCATCATCTATACGCCTGGTTGTATCTTTGAAAAATTCAATCAAGTTGGTCAGACATGACTGCCCCTTAATAAAAAACTGACTGATTAATTCCTGTCTCTCCAATTGCATATTAAGTCTGTCCCTTAGAATATTTCTCAGAAACTGTGGTTAGACTGTCCCGCCTGTTGTTTCCTGATTTATCCCTTTGCTGCCTTCTTGAGTAATGGTGTCACTTGGCTGTTCTCCAGTCCTCCAGCATCTTTCCTGTGGCCAGAGAGGAACAGAAGATTATTGCCTGCCTCCCTGTTATTTCTTCCCTTGTTTCATTCAACAGCCTGGGATACATTTCAGCCAGCCATGGCCATTTATTTTACTTTTAATCCATACATAAATTCCTCTCTGTCTGATATGCTTAAAGAAATTAGAGTACAGTCCTCGGCTCTGATATCTATATCCATATCATCCCTCTAGTCAACATTGACTAATCAACGCTGACTCAAAATATTCATTGCCATCGGGAGACAGAACAGAAATGAGGTCTGAACGATAGTAGGAACTATACCCTTCTTCGCCTATCAAACTTGCCTTGTTAGCTGTCAATCAGACTGAAGAGTTAATAACTCCTTAGTCCTCAGATGTTTTTCCAGTTCCCGTAAATCAGCCTGTGTGGTATGCCCCAATGTTGTTCCTACCTGGGAGTTGCTGAGCATTAAGACACCAGTGCTCTTTCTGTCCTAAATCCATTCCCACACGTCCCACTGGGCATTTGGGAAAGCTTTGCCTTTAGCTACTGTTGTGTTCCTGTTCTCATTGAGTCTTAGAGAGCCATACACGCCTGTGCTGACCAACAAACACCAATCTACACTAACCCCACTTACATGGTCTATAGCTTTCCGTACCCTGACATTTTAAGTGCTCATCCACATGCTACTTAATGTTGTGAGAGTACCCCCCTCTCAGGCAGCGTGTTCCATATTTCTACCACCCTGTGGGTGAAAAATCTCACTGCTGTTAGTTATTCTGAGGTGGTGTAGGATGAAACTCCATCCTTTACTCATTTTTCTGCTTCTCGTGTTCCTCTTGTTCAATGAATTTATCTCTAAATTGTAGGGCAGCCTGGGGGCTGGGGGTAACGCTGGTAGTGGGCTTGCATAGACCTGAGTCCAGCTCACTTGGTGAGGTAGAAACCCATTGAACAGGACTGTGCCTTCCTGTCTTCACCAGGATGCACTTCAGGAGCAGTACGTGAAGGATGGTACATTCCCTGGACAGCCCATCCAGCCGAGACGCCGACCATGGGCCTTCCTGAACTGGCTGTTCTGGGTCGTTGTGCTCCTGACTCCACTCTTTAACTTTGTGTTTCGAGTGTTTGTCAGTGGTTCTCCCGTTGTCATCTGTTCATTCCTGCTGTTCGTTGGAGCAGGTAACATTTCCACCAAATAATTGCTGGGAATATTCGCCTGGACACGAGGGGTGGGAGAAACTGAGTTAAAGTCTCAAGTATTTCTGATATGGTTTTATTCCAGATTTTCAACATCTGCACAGAATCATGGCAGTGAACAGCTGGAGTTAGGTCACTCAGTCCCTTAAATCTGCTCCACCTTTCCATAGGAATGCAGCTGATCTAGTTGTGGTCTTGGATCTACAGAGTCTCCTGTCTGTGCTCCAGAACCCGTGACTGCATTTACTGGTTCTAGTCCCTCCACAAGAAGAAACAACCTCTCAGTTTTATTTTTCCCATCAGATCCCCACAAGATCTTATCTGTTTCAGTACAATCACTTCTCTCTTCAAAGTTCCAGTGGACCCAGGCCCAAACTGTGTCAGAGATAGTAGGAACTGCAGATGCTGGAGAATCCAAGATAACAAGGTGTAGAGTTGGATGAACACAACAGGCCGAGCAGCATCTTAGGAGCAGGAAGGCTGATGTTTCGGGCCAATCAGATTTTCTGTTGAAAGTTCTAGGCCCGAAATGTCAGCTGTCCTGCTCCTAAGATGTTGCTTTGCCTGCTGTGTTCATCCAGCTCCACACCGTGTATCACAGGCCCAAACTGTACAGTAGTCTTTCATCCCTGGAATGATCAAAACTGTATACTGTGCCTGGATGTGTTGTCATTATGAACCTGTACAGTTGTAGTAATGCTTGAACAAAGAATGGTACAGTACAGGAACAGGTCCTGTGACCCACCAAGACTGCGCTGACACATGATGCCTCAGAACATAGAACATAGAACAATACAGCGCAGAATAGGCCCTTCGGCCCTCAATGTTGCGCCGACCTGTGAACTAACCTAAGCCCCTCCCCCTACACTATCCCATCATTATCCATGTGCTTATCCAAGGGCTGTTTAAATGCGCCTAATGTGGCTGCGTTAACTACACTGGCAGGCAGGGCGTTCCACACCCTTACCACTCTCTGAGTAAAGAACCTGTCTTAAATCTATCACCCCTCAATTTGTAACTATGCCCCCTCGTACAAGCTAAAGCCATCATCCTCAGAAAAAGACTCTCACTGTCCACCCTATCTAATCCTCTGATCATCTTGTATGTCTCTATTAAATCCCCTCTTAGCCTCCTTCTCTCCAATGAGAACAGACCCAAATCCCTAAGCCTTTCTTCATAGGGCCTGCGCTCCAGACCAGGCAACATCCTGGTAAAGTACTATAGATGGGTCAGTTTTTGTCCAGTGTGTGCAGGAGGGCTTCCTGACACAATATGTAGATAGGCCAACAAGGGGCAAAGCCACATTAGATTTAGTGCTGGGTAATGAGCCTGCCCAGGTGTTAGATTTGGAAGTAGGTGAGCACTTTGGTGATAGCGATCACAATTCTGTTATGTTTACTTTAGTGATGGAAAGGGATAGGTGTATACCACTGGGCAAGAGTTACAGCTGGGGGAAAGGCAATTACGATGAGATTAGGCAAGATTTAGGGAGCATAGGATGGGGAAGGAAACTGCAGGGGATGGGCACTTTAGAAATGTGGAGCTTATTCAAGGAAAAGCTCCTGTGTGTCCTAGATAAGTATGTACCTGTCAGGCAGGGAGGAAGCTGTAGAGTGCGGGAGCCGTGGTTTACGAAGGAGGTGGATTCTCTGGTCAAGAGGAAGAAGAAGGCTTATGTTAGGATGAGATGTGAAGGCTCAGTTAGGGCACTTGAGGGCTACGAGGTAGCCAGGAAATACGTAAAAAGAGAGCTCAGAAGAGCCAGGAGGAGACATGAGAAGTTGTTGGCAGATAGGATCAGGGTAAACCCTAAGGATTTCTATAGGTATTTAAGGAATAAAAGAATGTTGAAAGTAAGATTAGGCCCAATCAAGGATAGTAGTGGTAAGTTGTGTGTGGAGTCAGAGGAGATAGGGGAAGCACTAATTGAATATTTTTCAACAGTATTCACTCTAGAAAACGACAATGTTGTCGAGGAGAATACTGAGATACAGGCTACTAGACTAGGTGGGATTGAGGTTCACAAGGAAGAGGTATTAGAAATCCTACAGAGTGTGAAGATAGATAAGTCCCCTGGGCCAGATGGGATTTATCCTTGGATCCTCTGGGAAGCCAGGGAGGAGATTGCCGAGCCTTTGGCATTGATCTTTAACTCGTCATTGTCTACAGGAATAGTGCCAGATGACTGGAGGATAGCAAATGTGGTTCCCCTGTTCAAGAAGGGGAGTAGAGACAACCCTGGTAATTATAGACCAGTGAGCCTTACCTCAGTTGTTGGTAAAGTGTTGGAAAAGGTTATAAGGGATAGGATTTATAATCACCTAGAAAAGAATAAATTGATTAGGGATAGTCAGCATGGTTTTGTGAAGAGAAGGTCGTGCCTCACAAACCTTATTGAGTTCTGGATGTGAGTTTGCTCGCTGAGTGGAAGGTTAGTTTTCAGACGTTTCGTCACCATTCTAGGTAACATCATCAGTGAGCCTCCAACGAAGCGCTGGTTTTTCCCGGGCTCAGAAACCATAACCACTCTCCCCTACATCAAAGACATTTCCGAAATGACTGCCAGACTACTCGGACCTCTTGGCATCAGGGTAGCCCACAAACCCACCAACACACTAAAACAGCAGCTAATGAACTTAAAAGACCCTAGACAGACAACAAGCAAAACGAACGTCATCTACAAAATACCTTGCAAGAACTGTGACAAACACTACATCGGACAAACAAGCAGAAAGCTAGCCACCAGGATGACCCACTATCACTCGTATCCTTACACACAGATGAGGAAGGACACCACTTTGATTGGGACAAGACATCCATCCTAGGACAAGCAAAACAGAGACACGCACGAGAATTCCTAGAAGCCTGGCATTCCAACCGGAATTCCATCAACAAACACATTGATTTGGAGCCCATCTACCATCCCCTGAGAAAAAGAACAGGAAATGACATCATCAACCCAAGGAAACCTAACCAAATAAATAGAAAGCGGGACATAACACCAGGGCTTCATCGGAGGCTCACTGATGATGTTACCTAGAATGGTGACGAAATGTCTGAAAACGAACCTTCCAGCTCAGCGAGCAAACTCACATCCAGAACCTCAACCTGAGCTACAAATCTTCTCAAAACTTGCTACCTTATTGAGTTCTTTGAGAAGGTGACCAAACAGGTAGATGAGAGTAAACCGGTTGATGTGGTGTATATGGATTTCAGCAAGGCGTTGGATAAGGTTCCCCACAGTAGGCTATTGTACAAAATGCGGAGGAATGGGATTGTGGGAGATATAGCAGTTTGGATCGGAAATTGGCTTGCTGAAAGAAGACAGAGGGTGGTAGTTGATGGGAAATGTTCATCCTGGAGACCAGTTACTAGTGGTGTACCGCAAGGGTCGGTGTTGGGTCCACTGCTGTTTGTCATTTTTATAAATGACCTGGATGAGGGCGTAGAAGGATGGGTTAGTAAATTTGTAGACGACACTAAGGTCGGTGGAGTTGTGGATAGTGACGAAGGATGCTGTAGGTTGCAGAGAGACATAGATAAGCTGCAGAGCTGGGCTGAGAGGTGGCAAATGGAGTTTAATGCAGACAAGTGTGAGATGATGCACTTTGGTAGGAGTAACCGGAAGGCAAAGTACAGGGCTAATGGTAAGATTCTTAGTAGTGTAGATGAGCAGAGAGATCTCGGTGTCCATGTACACAGATCCTTGAAAGTTGCCACCCAGGTTGACAGGGCTATTAAGAAGGCATACAGTGTTTTAGCTTTTATTAATAGAGGGATCGAGTTCCGGAACCAAGAGGTTATGGTGAAGCTGTACAAAACTCTGGTGCAGCCGCACTTGGAGTATTGTGTACAGTTCTGGTCACCGCATTATAAGAAGGATGTGGAAGCTTTGGAAAGGGTGCAGAGGAGATTTACTCGGATGTTGCCTGGTATGGAGGGAAGGTCTTACGAGGAAAGGCTGAGGGACTTGAGGCTGTTTTCATTAGAGAGAAGAAGGTTGAGAGGTGACTTAATTGAAACATATAAAATAATCAAGAGGGGTGGATGGGGAGAGCCTTTTTCCTAGGATGGTGACGGCGAGCACGAGGGGGCATAGCTTTAAGTTGAGGGGTGAAAGATATAGGACAGATGTCAGAGGTAGTTTCTTTACTCAGAGAGTAGTAAGGGAATGGAACGCTTTGCCTGCAACGGTAGTAGATTCGCCAACTTTAGGTACGTTTAAGTCCTCATTGGACAAGCATATGGACGTACATGGAATGGTGTAGGTTAGATGGGCTTGAGATCGGTATGACAGGTCGGCACAACATCAAGGGCCGAAGGGCCTGTACTGTGCTGTAATGTTCTATGTTCTAAATCTCCTCTGCACCTTTTCCAATGCTTCCACATCCTTCCTGTAATGGGGCGACCAGAACTGCACGCAATATTCCAAATGAGGCTGCACTAGCGTTTTGTGCAGTTGCAGCAAGACATCACGGCTCCGGAACTCAATCCCTCTACCAATAAAACCTAACACGCCATAAGCCTTCTTGACAACACTATCAACCTGGGTGGCAACTTTCAGGGATCTGTGTACATGGACACCAAGATCCCTCTGCACATCCACACGACCAAGAATCTTTCCATTGACCCAGTATTCTGCCTTGCTATTATTCTTCCCAAAGTGAATCACCTCACATTTATCCATATTAAACTCCATTTGCCACCTTTCAGTCCGATTCTGTAGTTTATCCAAGTCTCCGCGCAACCTGCAACATTCTTCCACACTGTCCACCACTCCAACGACTTTAGTGTCATCTGCAATCTTACTAACCCATCCACCTTTGCCTGCGTCCAAGTCATTTATAAAAATGACAAACAACAGTGGTCCCAAAACAGATCCTTGAGACACACCACTAGTAACCGGACTCCAGGCTGAATACTTTCCATCAACAACCACTCATTGCCTTCTTACAGAAAGCCAGTTTCCAATCCAAACTGCTAAATCTCCCTCAATCCCGTGCCTCTGTATTTTCTCCAATAGCGTACCATGTGGAACCTCATCAAAGGCTTTACTGAAGCCCATGTACACACGTCAGCTGCCCTTCCGTCATCCATATGCTTGGTCACCTTCTCAAAAAACTCAATGAGGTTTGTGAGTCACGACCTGCCCTTGACGAATCCATGCTGACTATCTCCAATCAAATTGTTGCTTGCTCGATGATTATAAATCCTATCTCTCATAATCCTTTCCAAAACTTTTCCTACAACAGACATAAGGCTCACAGGTCTATAATTACCTGGGTCATCCCTACTGCCCTTCTTGAACAAAGGAACAACATTTGCAATGCCTTTCTAATCTGAAAACCTTTTGCCACTCCGTGGACCGTACCCCTCTATTCTCTGCCTGTTCATATATCTGTCAAGATGCCTGTTAAATGTTGCTGTTGCATCCACTTCTACCATCTCCTCTGGCCATGCATTCCAGGCACTTACCACCCTCTGTGTTAAAAAAAAACCTGCCTCTCACATCTCTTTTTAATGTATCCTTTTTTACATTAAACCTGTGTCCCTTAATAGTTGACATTTCTATCTTGGGGGAATAATGTCCAGTTGTTCATTCTGTGCAACCTCTCATAATTTTGGAAACTTCGGTCAGGTGTCCCCTCATCCCTTGACGTTCAAGTGAAAGCAAACTAAGTTTGTCCAGTCTCTCCAAACCTGGCAACATCCTGGTAAATCTTTTCTGTACAACCCCCAAAGCCTCCGTGTCCTTCTGGCAGTGTGATGACAAAATCTGTATACTGTATTCCAAATGTAGCTTAACTAAAGCTCTATACAGCTGTAAAATGACTTGCCAATTTTTAATACACTACACTCCAACCAATCAGAGCAAGTGTGCTGCTTGCTTTTTCCACCATCTTATCCACTTGTGTTGCCACTTTCAGGGAGGTGTGGACCAGAACACCTAGATCCTCTGTATGTTGATGTTACTAAGGCTTTGGGGAGAGAGAACATGACTTTCATGTTATAGGATCCCTAGCCTCTGAGCTGCAGTTGCTATATTTATATGGGTTGTCCAGTTCAATTTCTGGTCAGTGGTAACTCCCAGGATGTCGGCTGGGGATTCAGTGATAGTTATTGCCATTGAGGGGAGGGAGATCTGCTGCCCTTATCTGGTCTGGCCTAGATGTGGCTTCCAGTTGTGATTTGCAATGTGCTGCCAGAGATGGAAGAGGATTCACTCATTATGTCCAAGAAAGAATTGGATAAATCATTTTGCAATGCTCTGGGCAAACACCAGGGGAGTTGCTTCCTCCTGTGCTCTTCCAGAATGTTCCACCTTGTGGGAGTCTGAAATGAATTCTGAGCCTATAAACTGGTGCACTTCTGCCTGGTTAATATGTAGGTTAATCTCTGAATGTAAGCATTTGCTACTAAGTCCTGAGATTGTTGTGAGTAATATTTGACATGTTGTTTTCAGCGTAATGTGTCTGCTCTGATTTTATTATTTACTCTCCCTGTTTTTACAGCATCCTTCTGTGTACGAAGGCTTATTGGAGTGACAGAGATTGGAAAAGGCTCTAGTTATGGAAATCAGGAGTTTAAGAAGAGGATGTAGAAATATTAATGGAAAGACTTCCAAGCTGCTTACTGAAAATAACTTCGTGAATTTTTTAGGAATGTTTTGGTCTCAACTGACAACAACTAACAGTGGCCAGGAGCCAGAAATTGGCTGCTTCACGATCAACTCCTGAATGGACAGCTACACTAACCCCCAGTCCACATTACTACCCTGTCTCATGGATACACTTCTCCACTCTCAACCTCCCTCTCACTGGCTTCACCCTCATCCCAAGTCAACTCACTCTTTACCTCATCTTTCATTCTTTTTTTCCACTAGCTTGCTATCTCTGTCTCGAACATGCTCTATTTCTCATGCAGCCACTCCACCTCATGCCCCTCTAACTCTGTCCTCTCTCCAATTGCTTTCATCCTCCACTGCCTCCATTTTAAGTTTCTATGATGTGTGAAAAGGTTGTGTTTTTCAGGAGAAACTGAGACCGCAAAGGTCCACTCTCGTTACTTTTGATGATGTATACTAACTGATTATGTTACATGCCCACACTCGGTCCTACAGTGCTGGCCTCTGTCACTACACTGACACTTCACTAATGGATCAGTAACCAAGGACTTGGAATGTAATCTGTTGTCGTTTACTGATGTGACTGACCTACTGAATTTCTACTTCAGGGTGGGTTTCTCTCATCTACAATACACAGTAGTAATTTTCTGTCTCTGACTGAGCAATACACACACAAACCACCCTCCTCCTATACGCTTCTCCAGCTCTGAGCTGATGTTTCTTTCTCCAGCTATTCTAGCATCTTCTTTTGTAGCCGTCATTTCTCTTTTTCCCCCTTGTCCCTTACACTGCCCCTAAAATCAAAACTTTTGCAGAGAATCCAGTTCTCATTTTAATTTAATCAAATTACAGAACTGACTGTTAAAGCATGAAGTGGAGAGATTGAGAAGGTAATGTGAGCCAGGGGTGAATGTGGATCTCTGACACACATCATCCAGCATCTGTCTCCAAGTCCTTAAACTGACTGTACCAAGGATCAGAACACAAGGACTTCTGAAGAAGTTGGACTTGACTCAGTGCATCTGCATGGGGCACAGTGCTCAGAGCATCTTCCTGACCCAATCTTGGGTTTGTGTTGAGCTATGCAACTGAACCCACCTGAACCTCCCCCAAAAAAGAAAACAAAAATTAAAATTTGGGTCCCAGTAGAGGACAGAGTCAGATTCTTTGATCTGCTCAGACTGAGTGTTATTCACTCAATGGTATGTTAGAGGTTGAACGAAACATCCCCAGTTATCTGGTTTTGTTTGAATCTTGGCAGCAATTGTTACCTTCCTCATCACTTCCTGATCCCAGTGGAACAGATCTGTATTCTCCACTGGGACTGCTCTGCTGTTAACCCAGAACTGGGATCAGGGAAATGTTGCAGATCAGGAGATGATCCAAGTCAATATTTAGGAAAGCACCTTATGGATTATCCACAAGAAAGCAAAGCTTCATGGTGGATTCCACTGATAGCAGGAATCTGGGCAATGAAGAGCAGGCTGCCAAGTATTCACCAGAATCGAGTGAGCCAGGAACTAATTGCAGTTTTTGCATGTATTTTTTATCTTTGACAAACTCCATTTTGGGGGTCTTTGCATACCGTCTTGTTTTAATCCCACACTAATACCTCTCTCCCACTCTGAATATTAATTGTTAAACATTTCTGACTGCTCTGAGTTTGGATCACAGTCAATTCCCACTTGTTACTCTCCTTAAAGGATTGAACAGCTTCATCCTCTGAGGTAACTCTGTCCCATAACAGAGAAGCTGCCTCTGTACGTCTGCATTCTTTGTGCATCTCTGTTTCTGTGGCACCTGCTTTTACTCAGTCTGGGTGGTATCTATTTTCAGATGCCAACCCAAACAGATTTCAGGCTCAGAGTTTAAGTGGATGAGCTGGAAAGCAGTAGATCTGTAATAAATTGAAAGTCTCCTTGGATTGTATCTTCTCACTTGCACCTTTCTCAGAAAGGGCTAGTGTTCAGCTGAGTACTGTGAATCTGATCAGAGTTGTTGCTGCGTTATATTTTTTGAAAGAAAACCTAGTTACAGCTACTGGTCACCTCTGCAGATTGACCTGAACTTAACTGAATAACTGACTTGACTCTGCAGATCCCCCACCCATCCCTTTACATGCTCCGAACCAGCTCTCTCCCCAGCCTGGGTGCAGGTTAATCCTAACCATTTCTCCAAAGTGTGCAGCCCTCCTCAAAAGAGTTACACTGTGAGCAGGAGAGTGAGCTGCCTATAAGTGGATTTGCTCATGTACATTTTAGATGAATGGGGGCAGCACGATTCAAGATAAAAATAAAACCTACACATTTTGGTGCAATGAAAGGGCAAGCACTAGAAATTCATAAAACATAGAAGACACAATCGTGGGCACGAAAATACTGGGGACACGTGGCTGCTTAATAATCCAACCTCAGCTGGATTGTAATGATTGCAAATCAGTTTAAATGTGGGATTAAAACTGCCCGTAGTAGAGCTGGGAGGTGGTGTGTGTTGTGGGTATGGGTAACCTGCGTACAGAAGTAAGCAAAAAATTCATTCCTTTGAGGGAACAGTGGACACAAGCCTTTAAAGTGTAAGTCTGAATAGACTGTGGTCTAAGCCAGCGATGTGACCAGTTTGCCCCGCTCGGAATGCAAGCTGCTTGCAGCAACATTAGCTTTGGCTGAGTTTTGTTTTCACAATTCCTTGCTTTGTAACAAAAGCAGCCCGCGAGAATGTGGTAAGGTAGGAGCATCATTTCAGGCTTGTTAAAACGTCATTCTGTACTCTGAGAGGCAGCTGCCTGCTTTCCAGCCATTTTTGTCCTTCCTATGAACAGTCAGCGCTGTCCCTGTCATAGAACATTACAGCACAGTACAGGCCCTTCGGCCCTCGATGTTGTGCCGACCTGTCATACCGATCTCAAGCCCATCTAACCTACACTATTCCATGTACGTCCATATGCTTATCCAATGATGACTTAAATGTACCTAAAGTTGGCGAATCTACTACCGTTGCAGGCAAAGCGTTCCATTCCCTTACTACTCCCTGTCCTGGGAGTGTTTGGGGACAGTGTAGAGGGAGCTTTACTCTGTATCTAACCCCATTCTGTCCCTGTACTGGGAGTGTTAGATGGGGGACAGTGTAGAGGGAGCTTTACTCTGTACCTAACCCCGTGCTGTCCCTGTCCCGGGAATTTTTGATGGAGAGAGTAAAGGGACCTTTACTCTGTATCTCACCCCATACAATATGTGTTATAGGAGTGTTTGATTAGGGCGTTTGTAGAGGAAATTTTACTCTAACCCTGTATCTGTACTCCCAGTATATCTGGATTAAAAATCCCTCATGGGGTATGGGTTGTTTGTTGCCATTTTCTCCTCCAGTCACACACTGTCTTTAAGCAGCCCTGACTCTGAATGTTTGTTTGTTCTTCCCTCTTAAACCATGCTGAATAATGTTAGTATGGCCTGGTGTACCTCTTAGTGAAGTTTTACTGTACACTGGAGCCATGGGGCTTGTGTATGTTGGAGTTTTGCATTGATGAATCAGTGTATGAACAGTTATTTGAATGGGGCAGGATCCTCTGTTTTCCTGTCATTTGGCCTGTGGCCCTGAGCATCTGTTTCTCTCCATTTTGCATGTTCTGCTAAATATACAAGGACTTTCAGGGATTTAAAACATTGAACTGGATGAATCATGCACCAGCTTCACCAGACTGAGCTGGAAACTGCGTATAACCTTGCATTTCAGAATAAACAAATAAGCCGTTCCAATCAGCCCGTTTTGGATTTAGTGCTGTTGTCGGGAAGAAAGTGACCTGAACTCCATTAAAGTCCTTTCCCTCCACATACTTCCTGACCCATCCCTATCTTCTCCTAATCCTGTCTTTTCTCCCTGACTCCCTGCCTTCCTTTCCTCACTGTCTCTCTGTCTCTTCCCCTCTTTACTTCCTCCCTCCCCACACTGTTAGACAGGTGACTATAGTTACCTCGAAGTCTGTTTTAAAGGTGCTTTTACAGAGAGCAGGTGTAGACTGTTGAGCTGTTCGAGTTGCCTCTGCCATTCAGTATGATCATTGTTCTGACACAGCAGTCCTATCCCTCTACTCACTACATTGCAAAACCCTCAAAATTGACCCCATAGGTTCTTAACCAGACTTAGTGAATGATCAATATTCACACCAGGTTTACAGCTTGAACAAAAGACTTAACATTTTATTAGTCATACAGTAACTTTAGCAAAGTTAAGAAACAAGGTAATATGATTACGATTTAAACCCCACCATCTTTGATTCTAGCCTGACACAGAGACACACCACTAAGGGATAAATTAAAAGAAAAAATATAAATAAGATGTAATTAGCCAGTTCACTTAAGCACTCTCCACGAATGACAAACATCATAGGCCTATGGGCTTCATTCTGTCAACACTGACCGTTCCAAACAGCTTCCAGTAAGCTCCAAGGAATATTCACTTAACATTTATAACTGAGATTCTACTCTTTGAGCCTTACTAAGTTGATAATGGGAGGACAACGAAGGAACAATCAAGTTCTCATCCTCTAGCTTTTGAAGCCATAATCCATCTACCTTAAATGCAGTTCAAAAACCATTTCAAGCATTGGTTTCTCCTTGTTAGATTGGTATTCCTCCTTTGAGGTCCCAGTTGATATTCAAACATTTGCTGTCTGCCTGAGGATAATGCATCTTGGGAAATGAAATGTCTAGAACATTCTTTGAACAGGAAATCAACCTGCAATTAATTTCCAGAACTGGGCTCCTAAACATCAGTTTGTTTATTCTCTTGTCTAAAACAAGCACTGCTGACTATCCAAAGGTCACCTTCAGCTCTCAGTTCACAGTTCATATCTCCAAACCAAAAATGATAAGAAATAAAATAATGAAGGTCTCAACACTGTGGCTGATCATCCAATTCGTTACCCTGTTCGCACTTTCTACCCATACTCATTGATCCCCTTACCTCTTCATGGAGGTGCTTGTTACACAGTGGCAGTGCCCCTACCTCTAGAACATAGAACACTGCAGCACAGTACAGGCCCTTCAGCCCTCAATGTTGCACCAACCTGTGAAACCAATCTGAAGCCCATCTAACCTACACTGTTCCATTGTTATCCATATGTTTATCCAATGACCATTTAAATGCCCTCTGAGCCAGGAGGCCTGGGTTGAAGTCCAACTTGCTCAACAGAGGTTGATTTAAAAATACCTCAATGAAGGTTTGAATGAATCAATCCCAGGGAAGCAGAAAATGTGGGGAAAATGGCTGTGCTCAAATGCTTTCAAAAACTCCATGTACACCACAAAATTGCATTCATCTCATCAACCCTCTCTGACTTCAACATAACCTCAGCAAATTGGCTAAACATTGTTTATTTTGATCACATCTGTGCTGGTTTCCATTAATTAATCTGTAGTATTATTAAGTTTGCCCTTTTTAGTGTTTTCCCATCCTAGATGTGACAGGCTGGAGGAATGTTTTTTGCTATGGAGAAAGTTGTGATGAGCTGTCACCTTGAACAACTGCAGCCATGTGCTGTTGGGACTCTAGCACTGTGGCCATTGTGCATTTGCTGTAACTTTGTCTTTTTGTTGATCGTGATCTTCAAAATCATCAAAGTTTCAAAAATTGAACTGGAAAATTGGTAATGGTATTGAAGAAAGATAGAAAAGATAAGTTACATAATTATACACCCTAAGTCTGTCAGTTGTAAGGAGGTGTTTAGAATCTATTATTTATGAGAAAGTGTGAACTGATAGACAACCAGCATGGGTTTGTCTTGGTTTAAAACAACTGACTTTATTGACGAAATGACCCGTAAAAATGAAAGTATCAATGTGATGTGAAGTTCCACTTAACAACAGTGGATCACGAGGAGTTGGAGGCAAGCTAATGGCTTTAAGAAGTGTTGTAGGAGGAAGGAGACAGCAGGGATGATGTAGACATATTTCCACTGTCAGGATGGGGTGGGTGTGTCTGCACTGAGTAATTTGGATGAAGGTATATTCAAGTTTGTGGCAATGCTTGGCTGGACAGCACAGTAAATTATCAGGACAGAAGCATGCATGTACAGTGGGATAATGTCACAGCCTCTTCACATTATCAGCATTCAGTGTAGGTTAGTGAGACCTAAGACTCAAGAAAGATCAATGAGAAACAAAAACAGAAGTTGCTGGAAAAGCTAAGCAGATCAATGGGAATGTTTTGTGAAACTGGAATCACTAAAAAAGAGATGTAAAACAAAGATCAAAAGACCAACATTCGATTAGCCTATTTGTTTCAAGAAAGCTGCAAGTTGCTTTGCCTGGTGCCAGAGCCAGGGTGTGTGTGTGTTTATCTCAGCCCCGTCTGCATGGGAGCTGGCACTGGTGAATGGTGTGCTGATTCACTTGGTGGAAACTGGGCTCAGAGAGGGAAGTTTCAGGTAGTTTTTAAGCAACTTGTTCAGACGTCACACACCTCCGGACCAGGTAAACACAGGCCTTCAAAGGAAAGAACTTCACCACTGTGCTGTAAGAGCCCTGAACAAACACATATGAGAACATTTGGCTGTGTTTGGGCAGCTGTTGTGTTTAAGTGAAAACTAACCTGACGGAAGCTCATTTCACAATCTGTACCTTTTGGAACAAGGGATGTGTTGTTAGGTGAGCTTGTAGATGAAGAAGTGTCCGAATTAAAATCATTAAGAGGATTAAGGGATTTAATTGATGAGCAAAGAGGAATTATTTCATTCATTTGGTAATTCCAGAACATCAGCATATCCTTTTGAGTTTGAGCCACTGTACTCCTGGGTGATGCTGGGAAAACCTTCCCTGACGAACTCCTGCAGAGGTGTCTTGGAGCTGAGATGATTGACCTCCCACAACCACAACCATTTTCCTATGTGCCAGGTATGACTCCAACCATCAGAGAGTTTGCCCCCGATACCCATTGACTCCAGTTTTGCCAGGGATTCTTGATGCCACAGTCTGTTGAATGCAGCCTTGATATCAAGAAGCTGTCACTCTCACCTCACCCTCTGGAATGCAGCTCTTTTGTCCATGTTTGAACACGGACAAGTTCTGTAATGAGGTCAGGAGCTGAGTGGCCCTGGTGGAACCCAAACTGGGCGTCACTGAGCAGGTTATTGCTGAGCAGGTGCTGCTTGATAGCACTGTTACTGACACCCTCCATCATCTTACTGATGACCAAGAGGAGACTGATGGGGCCGTAACTGGCCGTTTTGGATTTGTGTTGCTTTTTGTGTACAGGACATACTTGGGCAATTTTCCACATTGTCGGGTAGATACCGATGTAATAACTGTACTGGAACAGCTTGGCTAAGGGAGTGGCAAGTTCTGGAGCACAAGTCTTCAGTATTATTGCTGGGATCGGTTGGTGTGTTGCCTCCGAGGTGCCGTGATGTCTTGGATCGTGTCTTTGGGTCCTGAAGGGAGAGGGTGACCAGCCCCAAGCTGTGGTCCACATAGACACCAACAACATAGTTAGAAAGAGGGATAGGGATGTTAGGCAGGATTTCAGGGAGCTAGGGTGGAAGCTGAGAGCTAGAACAAACAGAGTGGTCGTCACTGGTTTGTCATCCGTGCCATGTGATAGCGAGGCAAAGAACAGGGAGAGATTTCAGCTGAACACGTGGCTGCAGGGATGGTGCAGGAGGGAGGGCTTCAGGTACATGGACAATTGGGGCTCATTCTGGGGAAGGTGGGACCTCTACAAACAGGACGGTGTCCACTTGAACCAGAGGGGCACTAATATCCTGGGTGGGAAATTTGCTAGTGCTATTTGGGTGGGTTTAAATAGCTCAGCAGCAGAATGGGAAACTGTGGTGTAGTTCTGGTACACAGGCGGATGAGCACAGGAAGGACATGGACAGGACCTCACTGTCACAGGAGTGTGCTGGCAGACAGCAAGCTGGATTGAAGTGTGTCTCCTTCAACGCCAGGAGTATCTGGAATAAGGTAGGTGAGCTTGCAGCATGGATAGGTACTGGGGACTTCGATGTTGTGGCCATTTCAGAGACATGGATAGAGCAGGGTCAGGAATGGATGTTGCAGGTTCCAGGGTTTAGATATTTCATTAAGGTCAGGGAAGGTGGTAAAAGAGGGGGAGGTGTGGCTTTGTTAGTCAACGACAGTATAACAGTGGCTGAAAGAACTTTTGATGAGGACTTGTCTACTGAGGTGGGATGGGCTGATGTCAGAAACAGGAGAAGAGAGGCCACACTGCTGGGAGATTTTTATAGGCTTCCGCAAAGTTCCAGGGATGTGGGAGAAAGGATCAGCAAAACGATTCTGGGCAGGAGTGAAAGGAACAGGGTGGTCATTATGGGAGACTTTAACTTCCCCAACATTGGCTGGAAATGCTCTAACGCTAGTACATTGGATGGATCAGTTTTTGTCCAATGTGTGCAGGAGGGTTTCCTGACATAGTATGTCGAAGGGCCGACAAGAGGAGAGGATCTGGTACTTGGTAATGAACCAGACCAGATGTTTGATTTAGTGGTAGGTGAGCACTTTGGAGAGAGTGACTATAATTCGGTTATGTTTACTTTAGCAATGGAAAGGGATAGGAACATGCCACAGGGCAAGAATTATAGATGGGGAAAGGGCAATTATAATGCAATTAGGCAAGACTTAGGAGGCATAGAATGGGTTAGCAAAATGCAGGGGATGGGGACAATCGAAATATGGAGTTGGTTTAAGGAACAGATATTGCGTGTCCTTGATAGGTATGTCCCTGTCAGGCAGGGAGGAAGTGATAAGGTAAGGGAACCGTGGTTTACTAAAGAAATTGTATCTCTTGTTAAGTGGAAGAGGGAGGCTGATGTGACGATGAGACGAGATGATTCAGATGAGTTGATGGAGAGTTACAGGTTAGCTAGAAAGGATTTAAAGAGAAAGTTAAGAAGAGCAAGGAGGGGACATGAGCAGACGTTAGCAGGTAGAATAAAGGAGAACCCTAAAGCTTTCTGTAGGTATGTGAGGAATAAGAGGATGACTGGGGTAGGAATAGGGCCAGTCAGAGACAAAGTGGAAAGTAGTCTGTGGACCCTGTGGAGATTGGAGAGGTGAAATGATTATTTCTCATCTGTTTTCACTCAGGAACAGGAGAATATTGTAGAGGAGATGACTGAGTTATGGGCTACTAGAATTGAAAGGATTAAAGTTAGTAAGGAGGAAGTGTTATCAATTCCAGAAGGTGTGAAGGTAGATAAATCCCCTGGGCCGGATGGGATTTTTCCAAGGATTGCCTTTGGCCTTGATCTTTGAGTCCTCATTGTCTACAGGTTTAGTACCAGAGGACTGGAGGATTGCAAATGTGCCCTTGTTCAAGAAGGGCTGTGGGGATGACCCAGGTAATTATAGACCTGTGAGCCTTACGTCTGTTGTCGGAAAAATTTTGGAAAGGATTACAAGAGATAGGATTGATAATCATCTATCAAGCAACAATTTGATTGAAGATAGTCAGCATGGATTTGTCAAGGGCAGGTCGTGTCTCACAAACCTCATTGAGTTTTTTGAGAAGGTGACAAAGCATGTGGATGAGGGAAGGGCAGTTGACGTGGTGGACATGGACTTCAGAAAAGCCTTTGATAAGGTTCCACATGGTAGGCTATTGGAGAAAATACAGAGGCACGAGATTGAGGGAGATTTAGCAGTTTGGATTGGAAACTGGCTTTCTGTAAGAAGGCAACGAGTGATAAAATATTCCGCCTGGAGTCCGTTCACTAGTGGTGTGCCTCAAGGATCTGTTTTGGGACCACTGCTGTTTGTCATTTTAAAAAATGACTTGGACACAGGCATAGGTGGATGGGTTAGTTTGCAGATGACACTAAAGTGTGTGGAGTGGTGGACAGTGTGGAAGAATGTTGCAGGTTCCGGGGAGACTTGGATAAACTGCAGAATTGGGCTGAAAGGAGGCAAATGGAGTTTAATACAGATAAATGTGAGGTGATTCACTTTGGGAAGAATTACAGGAAGGCAGAATATTGGGTCAGTGGAAAGATTCTTGGTAGTGTGGATGTGCAGAGGGATCTTGGTGTCCATGTACATAGATCCCTGAAAGTTGCCACCCAGGTTGATAGTGCTGTTAAGGAGGCTTACGGTGTGTTAGGTTTTATTGGTAGAGGGATTGAGTTCCGGAGCCGTGATGTCTTGCTGCAACTGTACAAAACGCTAGTGCGGCCTCACTTGGAATATTGCATGCAGTTCTGGTCGCCCCATTACAGGAAGGATGTGGAAGCATTGGAAAAGGTGCAGAGGAGATTTACCAGGATGTTGCCTGGTCTGGAGCGCAGGCCCTATGGAGAAAGGCTGAGGGACTTGGATCTGTTCTCATTCGAGAGAAGGAGGCTAAGAGGGGATTTAATAGAGACATACAAGATGATCAGAGGATTAGATAGGGTGGACAGTGAGAGTCTTTTTCTGAGGATGATGACTTTAGCTTGTACAAGGGAGCATAGCTGCAATTTGAGGGGTGATAGATTTAAGACAGATGTCAGAGGCAGGTTCTTTACTCAGAGAGTGGTAAGGGCATGGAACGCCCTGCCTGCCAATGTAGTTAACTCAGCCACATTAGGGGCATTTAAACAGTCCTTGGATAAGCATATGGATAATGATGGGATAGTGTAGGAGGAGGGGCTGAGATTAGTTTTCAGGTTGGCGCAACATCGAGGGCCGAAGGGCCTGTTCTGCGCTGTATTATTCTATGTTCTATGTTGTCAGGTGGCAACATTCTGATAGTCTTTGCAGTATCCAGTGCCTCCAAACGTTTCTTGATACCATGTGGAGTGAATCAAATTGGCTGGAGACTGGTATCTGTGAAGCTGGGGACCACTGGAGGAGGCAGAGATGGATCATGCACTCGGCACTTCTGGCTGAAGATTACTGCAAAAGCTCAGCCTTACCTTTTGCACTGATGTGCTGGGCTCTTCCACCATTGAGGATGAGGATATCTGTGGAGCCTCCTCTTCAGTGAGTTGTTTAATTGTCCACCACCATTCACGACTGTATGTGGCAGGACTGCAGAGCTTAGATCTGATCCCTTGGTTGTGGGATCGCTTAGCTCTGTCTGTCACTTGCTGCTTTCGCTGTTTGGTGAGCAAGTAGTCCTGTTTGGTGGCTTCACCAGGTTGACCCCTCATCTTCAGGTATGCCTGGTGCTGTTCCTGGCATGCCCTCCTGCATTCTCCATTGAACCAGGATTGATCCCCTGGCTTAAACAAAAACAAAGTTGCTGGAAAAGCTCAGCAGGTCTGGCAGCCTGATGAAAGGAAAAAAGCAGAGTTAATGTTTTGGGTTCGGTGACCCTTCCTCAGAACGGTCCCCCTGGTTTGATGGTAATGGTTGAGTGGGTGATATGCTGGGCCATGAGGTTAGAGATTGTGTTGGAGTACAGTCCTGCTGCTGTTGATGGCCCACAGCGCCTCATGGATGCCCAGTCTTGAGTTGCTAGATCTGTGTGAAGTCTGTCCCATTTAGCACGATGATAGTGCCACACAATATTAGAATAATGGGAACGGAGTTCAGGGCAGTTGAATGTTCCTCCTGCAGAATGTGGGAGGTAAGGGTCACCATCAGTGTCCCTGCTGACTACATCTGCGGGAAGTGCACCCAACTCCGGCTCCTCAAAAACTGCGTTAGGGAACTGGAGCTGGAACTGGATGAACTTTGGATCATTCGGGAGGCAGAGGGGGTTATTGAGAGGAGTTACAGGGAGGTAGTCACTCCACAGGTACAAGAAAAAGGCAGATAGGTTACAGTCAGGGACGGAAAGGGAACCGGCAGGCAGTGCAGGGATCCCCTGTGGCCATTCCCTTCATCAATAAGTATACCGTTTTGGATACTGTTGGGAGGGATGACTTACCGGGGAAAGCAGTGGGGCACAGGTCTCTGGCACAGAGTCTGTCCCTGCTGCTCAGAAGGGAAGGGGGAAGAGGAGCAGAGCAGTAGTCATTGGGGACTCCATAGTTAGGGGGACAGATAGGAGGTTCTGTGGGGACGAGAGAGACTCACAGTTGGTGTGTTGCCTCCCAGGTGCCAGGGTGCGTGATGTCTCTGATCGTGTATTTGGGATCCTTAAGGGGGAGGGGGAGCAGCCCCAAGTCGTGGTCCACATTGACACCAATGACATAGGTAGGAAGAGAGATGGGGATTTAAGGCAGAAATTCAGGGAGCTAGGATGGAAGCTGAGAGCTAGGATGAACAGAGTTGTTGTCTCTGGTTTGTTGCCCGTGCCACGTGCTAGTGAGGCGAGGAATAGGGAGAGAGAGGAGTTGAACACATGGCTACAGGGATGGTGCAGGAGGGAGGGTTTTGGATTCTTGGATAATTGGGGCTCTTTCTGGGGTAGGTGGGACCTCTACAAGCAGGATGGTCTTCACCTGAACCAGAGGGGCACCAATATCCTGGGGGGGATATTTGCTGAGGTTATTCGGGTGGGTTTAAACTAATTCAGCAGGGGAATGGGAACCAAAATTGTAGTTCGACTATAGAAAAGGTTGAGAGTAGGGTGGTCCGAAATAAAGTTTCAGGGAAGCAAGATGGCTCCGGCAAGCAAGAAGTTGGTTTGAAGTGTGTCTACTTCAATGCCAGGAGCGTCCAGAATAAGGAGGGTGAACTTGCAGCATGGGTTAGTACCTGGGACTTCGATGTTGTGGCCATTTCGGAGACATGGATAGAGCAGGGACAGGAATGGTTGTTGCAGGTTCCAGGATTTAGATGTTTCAGTAAGAACAGAGAAGATGGTAAAAGGGGCGGAGGTGTGGCATTGTTGGTCAAGGACAGTATTACTGTTGCAGAAAGGATGTTTGGGAACTCGTCAACTGAGGTAGTATGGGCTGAGGTTAGAAACAGGAAAGGAGAGGTCACCCTGTTGGGAGTTTTCTATAGACCTCTGAATAGTTCCAGAGATGTAGAAGAAAGGATAGCAAAGACGATTCTCGATAGGAGTGAGAGAGACAGGGTAGTTGTCATGGGGGACTTCAACTCTCCAAATATTGACTAGGAACACTATAGTTTGAGTACTATAGATGGGTCAGTTTTTGTCCAGTGTGTGCAGGAAGGCTTCCTGACACAGTATGTAGATAGGTCAACAAGGGGCGAAGCCACATTAGATTTGGTACTGGGTAATGAGCCTGACCAGGTGTTAGATTTGGAAGTAGGTGAGCACTTTGGTGATAGCGATCACAATTCTGTTATGTTTACTTTAGTGATGGAAAGGGATAGGTGTATACCACTGGGCAAGAGTTATAGCTGGGGGAAAGGCAATTACGATGAGATTAGGCAAGATTTAGGGAGCATAGGATGGGGAAGGAAACTGAAGGGGATGGGCACATTAGAAATGTGGAGCTTATTCAAGGAAAAGCTCCTGTGTCCTAGATAAGTATGTACCTGTCAGGCAGGGAGGAACCTGTTGAGCGCGGGAGCCATGGTTTACGAAGGAAGTGGAATCTCTGGTCAAGAGGAAGAAGAAGGCTTATGTTAGGATGCGATGTGAAGGCTCAATTAGGGCGCTTGAGGGTTACAAGGTTACCAGGAAAGACCTAAAGAGAGAGCTCAGAAGAGCCAAGAGGAGACATGAGAAGTTGTTGGCGGATAGGATCAGGGTAAACCCTAAGGATTTCTATAGGTATTTAAGGAATAAAAGAATGACGAGAGTTAGATTAGGGCCAATCAAGGATAGTAGTGGGAAGTTGTGTGTGGAGTCAGAGGAGATAGGGGAAGCACTAAATGAATATTTTTTGACGGTATTCACTCTAGAAAATGACAATGTTGTCAAGCAGAATACTGAGATACAGGCTACAAGACTAGGTGGGATTGAGGTTCACAAGGAAGAGGTATTAGAAATCCTACAGAGTGTGAAAATAGATAAGTCCCCTGGGCCAGATGGGATTTATCCTAGGATACTCTGGGAAGCCAGGGAGGAGATTGCCGAGCCTTTGGCATTGATCTTTAACTCGTCATTGTCTACAGGAATAGTGCCAGATGACTGGAGGATAGCAAATGTGGTTCCCCTGTTCAAGAAGGGGAGTAGAGACAACCCTGGTAATTATAGACCAGTGAGCCTTACCTCAGTTGTTGGTAAAGTATTGGAAAAGGTTATAAGGGATAGGATTTGTAATCGTCTCGAAAAGAATAAATTGATTGGGCATAGTCAACATGGTTTTGTGAAGGTAGGTCGTGCCTCACAAACCTTATTGAGTTCTTTGAGAAGGTGACCAAGCAGGTAGATCAGAGTAAACCAGTTGATGTGGTGTATATGGATTTCAGCAAGGCGTTCGATAAGGTTCCCCACAATAGGCTATTGTACAAATTGCGGAGGAATGGAATTGTGGGAGATATAGCAGTTTGGATCGGAAATTGGCTTGCTGAAAGAAGACAGAGGGTGGTAGTTGATGGGGAATGTTCATCCTGGAGACCAGTTACTAGTGGTGTACCACAAGGGTCGGTGTTGGGTCCACTGCTGTTTGTTATTTTTATAAATGACCTGGATGAGGGTGTAGAAGGATGGGTTAGTAAATTTGCAGACGACACTAAGGTCGGTGGAGTTGTGGATAGTGACGAAGGATGCTGTAGGCTGCAGAGAGACATAGATAAGCTGCAGAGCTGGGCTGAGAGGTGGCAAATGGAGTTTAATGCAGACAAGTGTGAGGTGATGCACTTTGGTAGGAGTAACCGGAAGGCAAAGTACAGGGCTCATGGTAAGATTCTTAGCAGTGTAGATGAGCAGAGAGATCTCTGTGTTCATGTACACAGATCCTTGAAAGTTGCCACCCAGGTGACAGGGCTGTTAAGAAGGTATACAGTGTTTTAGCTTTTATTACTAGCGGGATCGAGTTCCGGAACCAAGAGGTTATGGTGAAGCTGTTCAAAACTCTGGTGCGGCCGCACTTGGAATATTGCGTCCAGTCTGGTCACCACATTACAAGAAGGATGTGGAAGCTTTGGAAAGGGTGCAGAGGAGATTTATAGGATGTTGCCTGGTATGGAGGGAAGGTCTTACAAGGAAAGGCTGAGGGACTTGAGGCTGTTTTCATTAGAGAGAAGAAGGTTGAGAGGTGACTTAATTGAAACATATAAAATAATCAGAGGGTTGGATAGGGAGAGCCTTTTTCCTAGGATGGTGACGGCGAGCACGAGGGGGCATAGCTTTAAATTGAGGGGTGAAAGATATAGGACAGATGTCAGAGGTAGTTTCTTCACTCAGAGAGTAGTGAGGGAATGGAATGCTTTGCCTGCAACGGTAGTAGATTCGCCAACTTTAGGTACATTTAAGTCGTCATTGGATGAGCATATGGACGTTTTTCCCTCTTGTTGGTTCCCTCACCACCTGCCGCAGACCCAGTCTAGCAGCGACGTCCTTTAGGACCCAACCAGCTCGATCAGTAGTACTGCTGCCGAGCCAGTCTTGGTGGTGGACGTTGAAATCCCCCACCCAGAGTATGTTTTGTGCCCGTGCCATCCTCAGTGCTTCCTCTAGGTGTTGTTCAACATGTGGGAGGACTGATTCATCAGCTGAGGGGGGACGGTATATGGTAATCAGCAGGTGGTTTCCTTGCCCATCTTTAACCTGAAGCCATGAAACTTCGTGAGGTCCGGAGTCAATGTTGAGGACCCCTACAGCAACTCCCTCCCGACCCTGGACCAATGTGTTGCCCCCTCTGCTGGGCCTGTCCTGCCTGGGACAGGACATATCCAGGGATGGTGATGGTGATGTCTGTGTTATTGTTTGTAAGTTATGATTCTGTGAGTATGACTATCTCAGGCTGTTGAGACAGCTCTCCCAATTTTAGCACTAACTCCCAGATGTTAGCGAAGAGGCCCTTGCAGGGTGAATAGGGCTGTTTCTGCTGTTGTCTTTTCTGGTGCCTGGTTTAATGCCGGGTGATCCGCACAGTTTTATTTCTTTCAGACTTTGTAGTGATTGGGACAACTGAATGGCTTGCTCGGCCATTTCAGAGGGCAGTTGAGAGCCAACCACATTTGCTGTGGGTCTGCAGTCACATGAAGGCCAGACTCGGTAAGGATGGCAGATTTCCTCCCCTGAAGGACATTAGTGAACCAGATGGGTGTTTCCGACAATTGACAATGATTTCATGAGGATCAGTAGATTCTTAATTCCAAACTTTTTTTTAAATTCCAATTCCACCATCTGCCATGGTGGGATGCTGGGTCCCCAGAACATCAGCTGGGTTCCTGGATTAATAGTCTAGCAATAATACCCCTTGGCCATCACCTACCCCTGGTTGTTCCAGCATTTACTGCCTGTCCCTACGTGCCCCCTTGAGAAGGTGGTGGTGAGCTACTTCCTTGAACCACTGTAGTCCATGTGCTATGGATTGACCCACAATGCCATTAGGGAGGAAATTCCAGGATATTGACGCAGCGACAGTGAAGGAACGGCAATGTATCTCCAAGTCAGAATGGTGGGTGGCTTGGAGGGGAAGTTGCAAGAGACGGTGTTCCCATATTTCTGCTGCCCTTTTCCCTTTAGTTGGAAGTAGACGTGGGTTTGGAAAGTGCTGATCGAGGAATCTTGCTGAGTACAACAAAGTCTGTGAATAATCAGTTTCATTTGGAACAATTTACCCAAACTGAACTGTCCAGCATTGTTCTGCTATGTAATGGTCTGGATGGCAGCCAGCATGCTGACAAGTATGGTGATGTATCTGATATAGCGTTGTCTCTGATGATTTCAGAGGCAGTGCTCCCAGTGAGAGCCATCACCTCCAGAAACTGTATCCCAGTGAGAGTCAGCACCTTCAGGAACTGTATCCCAGTGAGATTCAGCACCATCAGGAACTGTATCCCAGTGAGAGTCAGCCCCTTAAGGAACTGTATCCCAGTGAGAGTCAGCCCCTTCAGGGACTGTATCCCAGTGAGAGGCAGCCCCTTAAGAAACTGTATGCCAATGAGAGGCAGCCCCTTAAGGAACTGTATGCCAGTGAGAGGCAGCACCATCAGGAACTGTGTCCCAGTGAGAGTCAGCCCCTTAAGGAACTGTATCCCAGTGAGAGGCAGCCCCTTTAGAAACTGTATGCCAGTGAGAGGCAGCCCCTTAAGGAACTGTGTCCCAGTGAGAGGCAGCCCCTTAAGGAACGGTATGCCAGTGAGAGCAGCACCATCAGGAACTGTGTCCCAGTGAGAGTCAGCCCCTTAAGGAACTGTATCCCAGTGAGAGGCAGCACCATCAGGAACTGTGTCCCAGTGAGAGTCAGCCCCTTAAGGAACTGTATCCCAGTGAGAGGCAGCCCCTTAAGAAACTGTATGCCAGTGAGAGGCAGCCCCTTAAGGAACTGTGTCCCAGTGAGAGGCAGCCCCTTAAGAAACTGTATGCCAGTGAGAGGCAGCCCCTTAAGGAACTGTGTCCCAGTGAGAGGCAGCCCCTTAAGGAACTGTATCCCAGTGAGAGTCAGCACAGTAAATAAGTGTGAAATTCTCAAAAGAAGTTGAGAAATATACAATTTAAATTCATGTGGCCACTGATGGTGTGGTGAAGCCCTGATGGGAGATTTCAGCTAATCTTCCCTCTCAACGGGCTCTCAGTTGCAGAGGGGACCATGAAGAGGGGCAGGCACTCAGCTCTCTCACCTCACTCAGGTACTTTTGCACAGGTGCTGTTTACTCATTCCAGTTGGTATCAGAGCTACAGTACAAAAGTTCTGATTGGCTGATCAGTTCCCTTGTTATTACATAGGAGATAAGCTACAGAAAGCTCATTTTATTTGTGGAAGTCACTGAAATATCACTTTTCCAGAATCCAATCTCCTGATGACAGTGGGTCCCTGTTTGTGATCATCAACTTGTTGCAGGTACTTCTCTCACCCTGGGATTCAGTTTGAGCTGCTGTTCTTCAGCAAAATATCCATGACACCAGCAGATATCAGTGTCATCAACTGAGCTCGAAATTCAGGGTCAGGAACCTCCAACATTCTGTCAGAGAAAACTACAGTCACTATTGGAGAGATACAAGAGCAGGAGCAGGAGGAGGCCCTTCAAGCTCACTCTAGCATTCATCTCGATTATGGCTGATCATCCAACTCAGTAACCTAATCCTGCTTTCTCCTTATAATCTTTGATCCCATTTATCCCAAGTGCTATATCTAGCTGCTTCATGAATACATTAAATATTTTGGCATCAATTGCTTTCTGTGGTAATGAATTCCACAGGCTCACCACTCTTTGGGTGAAGAAATGTCTCCTCATCTCCATCTTAAATCATCTATCCTGAATCCTTAGGCTTGACCGTCTGGTTCGGGACACTCTCAGCATCGGGAACATCCCTCCCTGCATCTACCCTGCTCCCAGCCCTGTTAGAATTTTATAAGTCTCTCTAAGATTCTCCCCCCACCACCCCATTCACCTGATCTCCAGTGAAAACAATGCTAACCAAGTCGATCTCTCCTCAAACATCAGTCCCACCATCCTGGGAGTCAGCCTGGTAAACCTCTGCTGCACTCCCTCGATAACCAGAGCATCCTTCCCCAGAAAAGGAGACAAACCTGCGCACAATATTCCAGGTGTGGTCTGACCAAGGCCCTGTATAACTGCAACAACACATCCCTGCTCCTGTACTCGAAACCTCTCGCAATGAAGGCCAGCATACCATTTAGTGATAATAGGAACTGCAGATGCTGGAGAATCCAAGATAATGAAATGTGACGCTGGATGAACACAGCAGGCCAAGCAGCATCTCAGGAGCACAAAAGCTGACGTTTCGGGCCTAGACCCTTCATCAGAGAGGGGGATGGGGTGAGGGTTCTGGAATAAATAGGGAGAGAGGGGGACGCGGACCGAAGATGGGGAGAAAAGAAGCTCGGTGGAGAGGAGAGTATAGGTGGGGAGGTAGGGAGGGGATAGGTCAGTCCAGGGAAGACGGACAGGTCAAGGAGGTGCGATGAGGTTAGTAGGTAGGAGATGGAGGTGCGGCTTGGGGTGGGAGGAAGGGATGGGTGAGAGGAAGAACAGGTTAGGGAGGCAGAGACAGGCTGGGCTGGTTTTGGGATGCAGTGGGTGGAGGGGAAGAGCTGGGCTGGTTGTATGGTGCAGTGGGGGGAGGGGGCGAACTGGGCTGGTTTAGGGATGCGGTGGGGGAAGGGGAGATTTTGAAGCTGGTGAAGTCCACATTGATACCATTGAGCTGCAGGGTTCCCAAGCGGAATATGAGTTGCTCTTCCTGCAACCTTCGGGTGGCATCATTGTGGCACTGCAGGAGGACCATGATGGACATGTCATCTAGAGAATGGGAGGGGGAGTGGAAATGGTTCGCGACTGGGAGGTGCAGTTGTTTATTGCGAACTGAGCGGAGGTGTTCTGCAAAGCGGTCCCCAAGCCTCCGCTTGGTTTCCCCAATGTAGAGGAAGCCAAACCGGGTACAGTGGATGCAGTATACCACATTGGCAGGTGTGCAGGTGAACCTCTGCTTAATGTGGAATGTCATCTTGGGGCCTGGGATGGGGGTGAGGGAGGAGGTGTGGGGACAGGTGTAGCATTTCCTGCGGTTGCAGGGGAAGGTGCCGGGTGTGGTGGGGTTGGAGGGCAGTGTGGAGCGAACAAAGGAGTCACGGAGAGAGTGGTCTCTCCGGAAAGCAGACAGGGGAGGGGATGGAAAAATGTCTTGGGTGGTGGGGTCGGATTGTAAATGGCGGAAGTGTCGGAGGATGATTTCCCTTCTTTACCGCCTGCTGCACCTGCATGCTTACCTTCAGCGACTGCTGCACAAGGACATTTTATCAACTCTGTCATTGCTCATCCCAATTCTCTCTCTATCCCTCTCTCTCATACACAGTCTCTCTCTCTCTCTCTCTGTAACTCATACTCACTTGTGGCTAAAAGTTAAACTTCTATCTCTGAACTTTTCCTTTCATGGTTGTATTTTTCTCCACCTCTTTAATATTCTGGCACTCTGTTTATTTTTCTGTTTGTATCCCTTTGTTATTGTCTGTGTTTTCACAGCGCCTGCAGCAGCAGACAGGTCCGTGGCATGACACCTGGCTCTGTTATACAGCGGGGAGGATAAACGTGCCTGTGATAGAGGACTGTGCAGACAGGGCACATATAGGTGTTTCTGTGGCTGCAAAAGGGACTCCAGGGTGGTGTGTTGCCTCCCTGGTGCCAGGGTCAAGGATGGCTCTGAGCGGACACAGAATATTCTGAAGTGGGGGTGGTGGGGGGGAGGGTGGTGCGGTGAGTAGCCAGAGATCTTGATACACATTAGTACTAACAACATAGACAGAGGAGTGTCTACATGGACTTTAGTAAGGCCTTTGACAAGGCCCCTCATGGCAGGCTGATACAAAAGGTAACATCACATAGAATCCACAGTTAGCTGGTAACATGGATACAGACATAGACGACACCTGCCTGTTGACTTCCTCCCTCCTCAGTACCCATGGCCCAAACACACCTTGCAGGTGAAGCAGCACGTTACCTGCACTTCCAACAGTTTAGTCTACTGGAGACACTGCTCAGATGTACTCTCCTGTGCACTGGGGAGACAATGTGCAGACTAGGTGATGACTTTACAGAATGCCTACATTCTGCCAACACAAACAAGACCCTGAGCTACCAGTTGCCTGCCACTTCAACACCACCCTGTTCCCTGGCCAACGTCGCTGTTGCAGGCTTACTGCAGTGACCCAGTGAAGCTCAGCACAACTTGGAAGAACAGCATCTCATTTTCCGCCTGGGAACTCTATAGCCTTCTGGACTCCATTTTGAGTTCAATAATTTTAGTGCCTGAGCACCTTTTGCCATGTCCTTACCTTGATCTCCAGCCCCCAGACCTGTCATCACATGGGCTGCTTTCAGCACTGCAACCCATTCTCACCTCCTCGTTGTCCCAATAACAGCTTTTCATTCTCCATAGCTTGCTATTCTCCCATCCCCCTGTCTGCCTGTCATTCTCTCTCTCGTTCTCTCTCTCTGGGTTCCATCTCTACCAATTGTTAAGACCTCTACCCCTACCTGTGACAGGGTGAATATATGCCACACTTACCTTACTATGATCAGTCCTGAGGAAGGGTCACTGGACCCAAAATGTTAACTCTGCTTTCTGTCCACAGATGCTGCCAGATCTGCTGAGTTCCTCCAGCAATTTCTGATTTTGTTTCTGGAGAATTTTATAAAGTTGAGCTACAAGTAGAGGAACCACATGGTTCCAATGCTGTGTCAGCCTGATTCTCTGCCATTCACTGAGGGCCAGATTCTCTGTCCATTCAGCAGCTTGGAATGGCTTAGTTTCACCTCAACAAGCATCACCAAATCACTGCCCAATAACAAACACCACAATGGGGTCTATGATCAACTGCAGCAGAAGCTGAACTGAGCTCACGTTCTTCAAAGGATTGCATCAAGGAAAGGAGAACTAGAACATGACCCCATTTGTGACAATGAACAGATACCCCAGTGAGAGAGAGAGAGAGAGAGAGAGAGAGAAAGAGTGAGAGAGAGAGAGAGAGAGAGAGTGTGTGTGTGTGTGTGTGTGTGTGTGAGAGAGAGAGACCCCGTACCCCAGTGAGAATCTGTGTGTGTGTGGGACCCTGTCCCCAGAGGAGCAGAAATGAAACAGATTACCTCTGTGTCTGATTGGGATTCTTGCTCATATCTCGCAGTTTGTCCTGGAACTGTGGGTTGTTGATTATCGAGCTGATTTCAGGATGCTGTGAAATCACATTCAACTTCTCCTCCTGGTCAGAACTGAGACCAAGTGAATGAACGAAGTCTTGTTTTGATTTGTTGCTGTGATGCTTAAGATGTTGTTCTATAAGTTGAAGAAATGACAGAATGAGATGAATTAAATCACCCTGGAACAGTATTCAGTCTCAGCCTCAATGAGGAAGCTGCCAGCTCAATACAGGAACAGTAACAGGCCCTTCGGCCCTCGAAGCCTATGCTGATACATTTTGCCCTTCCACACTAAGCCTGTCTTCGCTTACAGGATCCATATTCCTCTATTCCCTTCCTATTTATGTATTTGTCCAGGTGTTTCTTAAAAGCTGCTATTGTATCTGCTTCCACCACCTCCTCTGGCAGTGTGTTTCAGGCACTCACCACCTTTTGTGTGAAAAACCTGCGTCACACGACTCTTTTAAACGTCCCCCCCTTGCACCTTGAACTTGAGTCCCTGGGTAATTGAGCCCACCACCCTGGGAAAAGCCTCATACTTTCCATTTGATCCACGCCATTCACAATCTTATAAACTTCCATCAGTTCACCCCTCAACCTCCTGCGTTGCAGTGAAAACAAACCCAGTCTATCCAAGATAATGGGAGATAACAAAGTGTGGAGCTGGATGAACACAGCAGGCCAAGCAGCATCTCAGGAGCACAAAAGCTGACGTTTCGGGCCTAGACCCTTCATCAGAGAGGGGGATGGGGAGACGGTTCTGAAATAAATAGGGAGAAAGGGGGACGTGGATTGAAGATGGATAGATGAGATGATAGGTGGAGAGAAGAGTACAGGTGGGGAGGTAGGGAAGAGGTAGGTCAGTCCGGGGAGGACGGACAGGTCAAGGAGGCAGGATGAGGTTAGTAGGTAGGAGATGGAGGTGCGGCTTGGGGTGGGAGGAAGGGATGGGTGAGAGGAAGAACAGGTTAGGGAGGCGGAGACAGGCTGGGCTGGTTTTGGGATGCAGTGGGGGGAGGGGAAGAACTGGTCTGATTTTGGGATGCAGAGGGGGACGGGGGAGATTTTGAAGCTTGTGAAGTCCACATTGATACCATTGGGCTGCAGGGTTCCCAAGCGGAATATGAATTGCTGTTCCTGCAACCTTCGGGTAGCATCATTGTGGCACTGCAGGAGGCCCATGATGAACATGTCATCGAAAGAATGGGTGGGGGAGTTGAAATGGTTCGCGACTGGGAGGTGCAGTTGTTTATTGCGAACCGAGCGGAGGTCTTCTGCAAAGCGGTTCCCAAGCGTCCACTTGGTTTCCCCAACGTAGAGAAAGCCACACCGGGTATAATGGATACAATATACCAGATTGGCAATGTGCAGGTGAACATCTGTTTGATGTGGAAGGTCATCTTGGGGCCTGGGATGGGGGTGAGGGAGGAGGCGTGGGGGCAAGTGTAGCACTTCCTGCGGTTGCAGGGGAAGGTGCAGAGTGTGGTGGGGTTGGAGGGGAGTGTGGAGCGAACAAGGGAGTCATGGAGAGAGCGGTCTTTCTGGAAGGCAGACAAGGGTGGGGATGGAAAAATGTCTTTGGTGTGGGGTCGGATTGTAGATGGCGGAAGTGTCAGAGGATGATATCTGGAGGTTGGTGGGGTGGTATTTGAGGACGAGGGGGATCCTCTTTTGGTGGTTATTGCGGGGGCGGGTGTGAGGGATGTGTTGCGGGAAATGTGGGAGACACAGTTGAGGGCATTCTCGACCACTGCCGAGGGGATGTTGCGGTCCTTGAAGAACGGGGACATCTGACCACTCCCGTACATTCCAGATGCCCTCACTCCACTCCACACTCCCCTCCAACCCCACCACACCCGGCACCTTCCCCTGCAACCGCAGGAAATGCTACACTTGTCCCCACACCTCCTCCCTCACCCCTATCCCAGGCCCATGATGACCTTCCACATCAAGCAGATGTTCACCTGCACATCTGCCAATGTGGTATTCTGCATCCGCTGTACCCGGTGTGGCTTCCTCTACATTGGGGAAACCAAGCGGAGGCTTGGGGACCGCTTTGCAGAACACCTCTGCTCGGTTCGCAATAAACAACTGCACCGCCCGGTCGCGAACCATTTTAACTCCCAGTCCCATTCCTCAGATGACATGTCCATCATGGGCTTCCTGCAGTGCCACAATGATGCCACCCGAAGGTTGCAGGAACAGGAATTCATATTCCGCTTGGGAACCCTGCAGCCCAATGGTATCAATGTGGATTTCACCAGGTAAGAATGGCAGTTTCCTTCCCTAAAGGACATTAGTGAAACAGGTGGAATTTTCCAACAATTGACAACGGAATCACGGTCATCGTTAGATTCTTAATTCCATGGTCTGGCCTGCATGTGACTCCAGACCCACTGCAATGTGATTGACTCTGAACTGCCCTCTGGGCAATTAGGGATGGGCAATAAATGTTGCCTAGTCAGCGATACCCTCATCCCGTGAATGAATAAGGGAAAAATTTGCTCGTGGGTTCGGAAGGGGTTGTCTGAGGATCTTTGGTGAATTTCTGCAGTGCACCTTGTAGATAGTACACACTGCTGCGACTGAGTGTCGGTGATGGAGTGAGTGGGATGTTTGTGGATGTGGTGCCAATCAAGCAGCTGCTTTGTTCTGGATGGTGTCAAGCTTCTTGAGCTGCACTCATCCAGGCAAGTGGGGAGTATTCCATCACACTCCTGACTTGTTCCTTGTGGATGGTGTACAGGCTTTGGGGAGTCAGGGGATGAGTTACTCACTGCAGTGTTCCCAGCTTCTGGCCTGCTCTTGTCGCCGCTCTGTTTATGTGGTGAGCCCAGTTGAGTTTCTGGTCACTGGTAACCCCCAGGATGTTGATAGTGGGGGGTTCAGCGATGGTAACACCACTCATTGTCTCAGGGTGGTGGTAAGATTATCTCTTGTTGGTGATAGTCGTTGCCTGGCTTTTCTGTGGCATAAATGTTAGCTTGTCAGCCCAAGCCTGGATATTGTCCAGATCTTGTTTTATTTGAACATGGGCATGTTCAGTATCTGAGGAATCATGAATGGTGCTGAACGTTGTGCGATCAACAGTGAACATCCCATTACTGACCTTATGATAGAGGGAAGGTCATTGATGAAGCAGCTGAAGATGGTCGGGCCTAGGACACTACCCTGAGGAACTCCTGCAGAGATGTTCTGGAGCTGAAATAACTGCCTTTCAACAACCATAACCGTCTCCCTATGTGTTAGGTATGAATCCAAGCACCAGAGAGTTTGCCCCCTGATGCCCATTGATTCCAGTTTTGCTGGGGCTCCTTGATACCACGCTCTGTTGAATGCAGCCTTGATATCAAGAAGCTGTCACTCTCACCTCACCCTCTGGAATGCAACTCTTTTGTCCATGTTTGAACCAAGGCTGTGATGTGGTCAGGAGCTGAGTGGCCCTGGCGGAACCCAAACTGGGCATCACTGAGCAGGTTATTGCTGAGCAGGTGCTGCTTGGTAGCACTGTTACTGACACCTTGCATCACTTTACTGATGATTGAGAGGGGAACTGATGGGGTGGTAATTGGTCGGGTTGGGTTTGTCCTGCTTTTTGTATTCAGAACAAGTACAAGTCAATTTTCCACATTGCTAGGTGATGCCAGTGCTGGACCAGCTTGGCTATGGGAGCAGTAAGTTCTGGAGCACAAGTTTTCAGTACCATTGCCAGAATGTTGTCAGGGCCCATAGCCTTTGCAGTATTCATGTCTCGAACCATTTTCTGATATCATATAGTGTGAACTGAATTGGCTGAAACCTGTAATGCTGGGGACCAATGGAGGAAGCCAAGATTGGTGAACCAGATGAGTATCATGGTCATTAGTAGATTCTTAATTCTTAATTTTATTGAATTCAATTTCTGCCACCTGCCATGGTGTGATTTAAACCTGAGTCCCCAGAACTTTAGCTGAGTTTCTGGATTAGCAGTTGAGTGATAATAGCACTAGGCCATTATATTTAAATACCAACGTTCCATGCTAACGATGGAAATCTAAAGTCTCGTCTGCTTATTGACTACAGCTCCACCATCAACACCATAATCCCCTCCAGACTGATCTCAAAACTCCGAGATCTCGGTCTCAGCCCCACCCTCTGTAACTGGATCCTCAGCTTTCTGAGCCACAGACTGCAATCAGTGAGGATAGACAACAGCACTTTCTCCATGTTAACCCTCAATGCTGGTGCCCCACGAGGATGCATTTTCACCCCCTTCTGTATTCCCTGTAGACTCATGACTGTGTGGCCAAGTTCCAAGCGCCATCTACAAGTTTGCTGATAACACCACAGTGATAGGCTGAATATCAGACAATGATGAGTCTTAATACAGGAAGAGATAGAGTGCTTGATGTTGTGGTGCAATGACAATAACCTCTCTCTCAATGTTGGCAAAACAAAAGAACTGATCATCGACTTCAGGAACAAAGGAGGAGGACATGCCCCTATCTGCACCAACAGAGTTGAAGTGGAGAGGGTTGAGAGTGTCAAGTTCCTAAGAATGACAATAACCAAAAATCTGTCCTGGACATAAATGTGATAGTCAGGAAGGTACAACAACATCTCCTCTTCCTCAGGTGGCTCAGGAAATTTGGCATGTTTATAAGGTCCCTCACCAACTTCTATAGATGCTCCATTGAAAGCACACTGCCTGGGTGCATAACGGCCTGGTATGGCAACTGCTCTACCGGGACCAAAAAGAAACTGCAGAAGGTTGTGTTCATACCCCAGACCATGACGGAAGCCAACCTTCCATCCACGGTCTCCACTTACATGGCACACTGCCACGGAAAGACTGCCAACATCATCAAAGACCCATCGCGCCCTGACAATGCTCTCCTACAACCTCTTCTGTCAGGCAGAAGACACAGAAGCTTAAACACATGCACCAACAGATTCAAGAACAGCTTCTTCCTGGCCATTATTGGACTGATGAATGGACTCTCTAACTACAAATAATGTTGATCTTGCTTCATGAATGTCCTGTACTATACAACCTGTAGGCCTCATTCTGTCCATGTTTCTTTTCACCCTATGATCTGCATGTCTTTGCTTACCTGCCTGTACTGCCCACAAACAAAGCTTTTCACTGTACTTAGGGACATGTGGCAATAAATCAAATCAATCAATCAATCAAGATCCACCAACAAGCTACAACTATGAGGAATTTCATGTTATAAACAGGGAACTTTAAGGAACTTAGAGAAGTCAACTCATTCAGTGTAGTGAATTTATCCTTTTGACACACAGGAAGCCAACAGAAGGTGGTTCATTTTTACCTTGGCTATTATATGAAGATGTATGTTCAGCATGATAGAGCTACTGCTTAATTTTAAACAGTAGTTTAGTTTAGGGACTGACACATTCTTCTCCAAAGAGACAGAGAATGATATATCTTTCTGCATGGAAAAGGAGAAGTAGAAAAAGAGTGAGAGAGACACTGACACATATCGGAACATGGAAACATACAGCATATAATGTTTTGGCCTCAACTACTTCTGTGTTCATGAACTCCACAAGGTAACCACTCTCTGGGTGAATGGATTTCTCTTCATCTCGGTCTTAAATGGTCTTCCCTAAGTCCTGAGAATGTGATTCCCTGGTTCCATCATCCCCCATTATCAGGAACATCCTTCCTGTGTTTATCCTGTCCACCCCAATCAGAATTTTACAGGTTTCTGTGAGATCTCTCCCTCATTCTTCTAACCTGCAATACATATAATCCTAACCAACTCAATTTTTCCTCAAATGTCAGTCTTGCTATCTGATACACTTTTGCTGCACTCCCTCGATAGCAAAAACATCCTTCCTTAGATAAGGAGACCAAAACTGCATACAATACTCCGGGTGTAGTCGCCACGGCCCTGTACAATTGCAGCAAGAAACCCTTGCTCTGTTCTCGAATCCCTCTTGCTTTGCAGGTGGGTGGCGATGGCCTGGCAGTATTATCACTGAACTATTAATCAAGAGACCTAGATAACATTCTGGGGGCCTGAGTTCAAATCCCACTGTGGTAGATGGTGGTATCTGGTCTCTGTACAAATCTGGAATCATAGAATCATAGAATCCCTAGAGTGTGGAAACAGGCCCTTTGGCCCAACAAGTCCACAGAGAAAAGCCTATTTGGTTCACCAATATCCTTTTGGGAAGGAAAGTGCCATCCTTACAGTGATGTAGTTTCTTAGCCTCCCTCTGGGCAATTCAGGGTAAACGCTGGCCGAGCCAGTGGCAACCACAATCCCAAAAATGAATTTTAAAACCTGCCATTTGTCTCTTCACTGCCTGTTGCTCCTGGATCCTTCTTTCAGTGACTGGTGCATGAGGACACCCAGGCCTCAGGGTACAGCATTCTCTTTGTATTACAGCATTCCAACAATAATCTGCTTTCCTGTTTTTGTTCCATAGAACATAGAACAGTACAGCACAGTACAGGCCCTTCGGCCCACAATGTTGTGCCAAACCTTTACCCTGAACCTAAGGTCTATCTAACCTCCACCCCTACCTTATACTATCATCCATATGCCTGTCTAATAGCTGCTTAAATGTCCCTAATGAGGCCGACTCCACTACCCTCTCTGGCAATGCATTCCATGCCCCTACCACTCTCTGAGTAAAGAACCTACCTCTGACATCTCCCATAATCTGCCTCCACTCATTTTAATACTATGCCCCCTCATAATAGTTTCCTCCACCCTAGGAAAAAGTCTCTGGCTGTCCACTCTATATATACCTCTGATCATTTTGTACACCTCTATCAAGTCACTTCTCATCCATTATTGTTCTAGAGAGAAAAGCCCTAGCTCTCTCAACCTTTCAAAAGCTTTCCCAAAGTGAATAATCTCATATTTCTCCACATTTTACTGCATCTGCCATGCAAGTGCCCACTCACTCATCCTGCCCTAATCACATTGCAACATCTCTACATCCTCCTCACAACTCACCCTCCTACCCAGCTTTGTGTCATCTGAAAATTTGGAGATGTTACATCTGGCTACTCAACTAAATCATTAATATATATTGCGAATAGCTGGGATCCCAGCACTGATCCCAGCAGTACCCTCACTAGTTACAGCCTGCCATTCAGGAAATGACCTGTTTATCCTTCATTGTCTCCACAGACTGAGGGAGAACAACTGACACATCAGCACAGAGAGAGAGCTATCAATGCTCACCCATAATCTCCAGCAGATCCTTAATGAAGATCAGCTCCTCATCATTTTCTTCAAAATGCTGCATAAACCCCTCTGGGTCATCATGAAACCATTTCATGATGTGGAGCAGGTGGGGGTTTGTCATCTGCTGGTGTAGACGGGGGTGTCTGTTGATGGCAGCCTCCACATCTGGATGTTTCCAGTCTAAAGGAAAGATCAGACACCTTTAACATCAACAATTCCCAGAACATTCCTGAATGACAAATGAATGACATGCTGCTTGGCTGGACTCAATCACAAGGAGAATTTCTCATTCAGTGGGCAGAATGATTAGATGTTGGTGCTTGACACTGTTTGGATAAGGTTAATGTTGCACCTGTATTCTTCAGCTGCCCTTTCCCCAAGAATGACAACCCAGTATCTAGGACGGAGAGCTGATCAGGGACTAGGGTTAGAGCTTTAACTGAGGCAATGCTAAAGCAACTGGTTTCCATAGCCTTCCCACCCATAACCTCACCACACCTAGCCCCATATAACTGAGGATCCGCCTGCATTTTCTTTTTCGATTCATTTGTGGGATGTGGGTGTTGCTGGCTGGCCAGCATTTTTTGCCCATCACTAGTTGCCCATCGAAAAGGTGGTGCTGAGCTGCCACTTGAACCGCTGCAGTCCACCTGCTGTGTGTTGACCCACAATGCCATGAGGGAGGGAATTCCAGGATTTTGACCCAGAGACAGTGAAGGAATGGCGATATATTTTCAAGCCAGGTTGGTGAGTGACTTGGAGGGGAAATTGGAGGTGGTGGTGTTCCCATATGTCTGACGCCCTTGTCCTTCGAGACGGAAGTGGTCGTGGGTTTGGAAGGTGCTGCCTGAGGATCTTTGGTGAATTTCTGCAGTGCATCTTGTAGACAGTACACACTGCTGCTACTGAGTGTCGGTGGTGGAGGGAGTGGGTGTTTGTGGATGTGGTGCCAGTCAAGCGGCTGCTTTGTCCTGGATGGTGTCAAGCTTCTTGAGTGTTGTTGGGGCTGCACCCATCCAGGCAAGTGGGGAGCATTCCATCACACTCCTGACTTGTGCCTTGTAGATGGTGGGCAGGCTTTGAGAAGTCAGGAGGTGAGTTACTCACCAAAATATTCCCAGCTTCTGGCCTGCTCTTGTAGCCACTGTGTTTATGTGGTGAGGCCAGTTGAGTTTCTGGTCAAGGATAACCCCAGGATGTTGATAGTGGGGGTTCAGTGGTGGTAACACCACTGAATGTCAAAGGACAGTGGTTAGATTGTCTCTTATTGGTGATGGTCATAGCCTGGCATTTGTGTGGCACGAATGTCACTTGCCGCTTGTCAGCCTGAGCCTGGGTATTGTCCAGATCTTGTTGCAAGTGAAAATGGACTGCTTCAGTATCTGAGGAGTCATGAAAGGTGCTGAACATTGTGCAATCATCGGGGAACATCCCCACTTCTGACCTAATGATGGAGGGAAGGTCATTGATGAAGCAGCTGAAGATGGTTGGACCTAGGACACTACCCTGAGGAACTCATGTAGAGATGTCCTGGAGCTGAGATGACTGAAATCCAACAGCCACAACTATCTTCCTATGTGTCAAGGGAGGCAATAGCCCAGTGGTATTATCACTGGACTATTAATCCTGAGACCCAGATAGTGTCCTAGGGACCTGGGTTCGAATCCTGCCATGGGCAGGAGGTGGAATTTGAATTCAATAAAATATCTGGAATTAAGAATCTAATGATAACCACGAAGCCACTGCCAATTGTTGGGGGAAAACCCATCTGTTCACTTCAATGGATCTCTCTCCTTCTGATATCCATATTCCATCTGCCTCTCTCTCTCTCTCTATTTCTCTCTCTATTTATTTCAGAATCCTCTTCTCCTCCCCCATTTCTGAAGAAGGGTCTAGGCCCGAAACGTCAGCCTAACTGCTCCTCTGATCCTGCTTGTCCTGCTGTGTTCATCCAGCTCTTCACCTTGTTATCGCTGGTTCACTGATGTCCTTTAGGGAAGGAAACTGCCATCCTTACCTGGTTTGGCCTACATGTGACTCCAGACCCACAGCAATGTGGTTGACTCTTAACTGCCCTCTGGGCAATTAGGGATGGACAATAAATGATGCGATGTGTTCATCCCATGAATGAATAAAGAAAAAAAACTCCAACCACCAGAGAGTTTGCCCCCCACTGATCCCAGTTTTGCTACATTTCTTTGATGCCACACTTGATCGAACGCAGCCTTGATGTCAAGGGCTGTCACTGTCACCTCACCTCTGAGATTCAGCTCTTTTGTCCATGTTCGAACCGAAGTTGTCATGAGGTCAGGAGCTGAGTGGCCCTGGTGGAAACTGGGCTTCATTGAGAAGATTACACTGGCTGCTGATGACACCTTCCATCAGTTTACTGATGACCGAGAGGAGACTGATGGGGTGGTAATTGTTTCAGAGATAGTAGGAACTACAGATGCTGGAGAATCTGAGATTATAAGGTGTAGAGTTGGATGAACACAGCAGGCCAAGCAGCATCAAAGGAGCAGGAAAGCTGACATTTCGGGCCTAGACCCTTCTTCCTTCTTCTCAGGAAGAAGGGTCTAGACCCAAAACGTCGGTTTTCCTGCTCCTCTGATGCTGCTTGGCCTGCTGTGTTCATACAGCTCCACATCTTATCTCTGGGGTGAACTGTCCAGGTTGGATTTGTCCTGCATTTTTGTGTACAGGACATATTTGGGCAATTTTCTATATTGTCGGGTAGATCCCGGAGTTGTAACTGTACTGGAAAAGCTTGGTTAGGGGAGCAGCAAGTTCTGGAGCATGTCTTCAGCACTATTGTCGGAATGTTGTCAGTGCCCAGTGTCTCCAACTGTTTCTGGATATCACGTGGAGTGAATCAAATTGGCTGAAGACTGGTATCTGTGATCCTGGGGACCACTGGAGGAGGCCGAGATGGATCATGCACTCGTCACTTCTGGCTGAGGATTACTGCAAAAGCTCAGTCTTATCCTTTGCACTGATGTGCTGGGCTCTTCCATCATTGAGGATGGGGATATTTGTGGAGCCTCCTCTTCAGCGAGTGGTTTAATTGTCCACCACCATTCACGACTGGATGTGGCAGGACTGCAGAGCTTAGATCTGATATGTCGGTCGTTGGATCGCATAGCTCTGTCACTTGCTGCTTTCACTGTTTGGTGAGCAAGTAGTCCTGTTTGGTGGCTTCACCAGGTTGACACCTCATCTTCAGGTCTGCCTGGTGCTGCTCCTGGCATACCCTCCTGCACTCTCCATTGAACCAGGGTTGATCCCTGGCTTGATGGTAATGGTTGAGTGGGGGATAGACCATGAGGTTACAGATTGTGCTAGAGTACAATTCTGCTGCTGTTGGACTGCTCTGCTACCCCACTGTCCCAAGGATTGTTCCTCTTTTTTTTACTTCTATTCATTTGTGGAATGTGGGTGAGCCAGTATATATTGTACATTATTAATTGAGAAGGTGATGGTGAGCTGCCTCCTTGAACGCTGCAGTCCACTTGCTGTGAGTTGACTTACAGTACCATTAAGAATGGAATCACAGAGGGTGAGGTGAGAGTGACAGCCCTTGACACAAAGCTAGCCACCAGGATACATGAACATCAACTAGCCACAAAACGACATGACCCACTATCACTCGTATCCTTACATACAGATGAGGAAGGACACCACTTTGATTGGGACAACACATCCATCCTAGGACAAGCCAAACAGAGACACGCATGAGAATTCCTAGAAGCCTGGCATTCCAACCGGAATTCCATCAACAAACACATTGATTTGGAGCCAATCTACCATCCCCTGAGAAAAAGAACAGGAAATGACATCACCAACACAGAAAATGACATCACCAACCCAAGGAAACCTAACCAGATAAATAGAAAGCGGGACATAACACCAGCGCTTCATCGGAGGCTCACTGATGATGTTACCTAGAATGGTGACGAAACGTCTGAAAATGAACCTTCCAGCTCAGCGAGCAAACTCACATCCAGAACATCAAGGCTGCATTTCACTGACTGTGGCATCAAGGTGCCTGAGCAAAACTGGAATCAATGGGTATCAGGGGGCAAACTTTCTGCTGGTTGGAGTCACACCTGACACATACAAAGATGGTTGTGGTTGTGGGGGGGGGTCATTCAGCTCAGCTCCAGGACGTCTCTTCAGAAGTTCCTCAGGGTAATGTCTGAGGCCCAACCATCTTCAGCTGCTTCATCAATGACCTTCCCTCCATCATAAGGTCAGAAGTGGGGATGTTCACCAATGATTGCACAATGTTCAGCACCATCCATTGGCTGTCTGGATACAAAACTGGATGGCCAATCGAAGACAGAGGGTGGTAGTAGATGGAAAGTATTCAGCCTGGAGCTCGGTGACCAATGGTGTTCCACAGGGATCTGTTCTGGGACCTTTGTTCTTTGTGACCTTTATAAATGACTTGAATGAGGAAGTAGAAGGGTGGGTTAGTAAGTTTGCCGATGACATGAAGGTTGGTAGAGTTGTGGACAGCGTGGAGGGCTGTTGTAGGTTGCAGTGGGACATTGACAGGATAAAGAGCTGGACAAAGAAGTGGCAGATGGAATTCAACCCAGAAAAGTGTGAAGTGATTCATTTTGGAAGGAGGAATTTGAATGTAGAATACAGGGTTAATGGCAGGATTCTCAGCAGTGTGGAGGAACAGAGGGATTTGGGGTCCACGTCCATAGATCCCTCAAAGCTATGACCCAAATTGATAGGGTTGTAAGGAAGGCATATGGTGTGTTGGCTTTCATTAGAATGGGAGCTGTGTTTAAGACCTGCGAGGTTATGCTGCAGCTCTATAAAACTCTGGTTAGACCACTCTTGGAATATTGAGTTCCAATTGTATAGAGAGAGTGCAGAGGAGATTTGCCAGGATGCTGCCTGGACTGGAGGGCGGGTCTAATGAGGAAAGGTTGAGGGAGTTAGGGCTTTTTTCACTGGAGCAAAGAAGGATGAGATGTGACTTGATAGAGGTTTACAAGATGATGAGAGGCATAGGTATAGTGGATAGTCAGAGACTTTTTCCCAGGGCAGAAATGACTATAATGAAGGGGACATAATTTTAAGGTGACTGGAGGAAGGTACTGGGGAGATGTCAGAGGTATGTTCTTCACACACAGAGAGTGGTGGGTGTGTGGAATGCGCTGCTGGCAGTGGTAGAGGAGACAGATACTTTAGAGACTTTTAAGCAACTCTTAGATAGGCACATAGAGGGTAGTAAAATGTAGAGTAGGCAGGTTAGATTGATCCTAGTAGGATAATAGGTCAGCACCACATCATGGGCTGAAGGGCCTGGACTGTGCTGTAATGTTGTATGTTCAATGTTCTATGTTCAGACACTGAGGCAGTCCGTGTTCAAATGTAAGAAGATCTGGACAATATCCAGGCTTAGGCTGGCAAGAAGCTGACACCATCCAGGACAAAGCAGCCCATTTGATTGGCACCACACCCACAAGCATCCACTCCCTCCACCACTGACGCTCAGTAGCAGCAGTGTGTACTATCTACAAGGTGCAAGCTAGCAATGTCCACATTCCACAACAAATAAAAAAAATTCCAGGATTTTGTCCCAACGACACTGAAGGAGCGACAATATATTTCCATGTCAGGATGGTGAGTGGCTTGGAGGGGAACCCGCTAGGGCTGGTGTTCCCGTGTATCTACTGCCCATGTCCTATGGGATGGAGGTGGTCAAAGGCATGGAAGGTGCTGCCTGAGGATCTTTGGTGAATTCCTGCAGAGCATCTTGTAGACAGTACACACTGCTGCTACTGAGTGTCGGTGGTGGAGGGAGTGGGATGTTTGTGGGTGTGGTGCCAATCCAGCTGCTTTATCCTGGATGGTGTCAAGCTTCCTGAGTGTTGTTGGGGCTGCACCCATCCAGGCAAGTGGGGAGTATTCCATCACACTCCTGACTTGTGCCTTGTAGACGGGAATCAAGTTTGATGTCACTTGGGAATGGAGTGAGGTGAATGAAATACGTTTCAGAACCTATCACTTCATTTTGGAAAATGAAAGGGATTTTAAAGGTCAGGGAAGGAGGGAGAAGACTGGATAGAAAAATACTTAATGTGATTCGGAGGGAGATGGGGCAAATTAACTGGAAGGTGGTTCAATAAATGGACAGTCAGAAGTGATGAAGAGATGAAACATTAATTGACAGAGATATGACAAAGCATTGGACTCAATGAGTCAATAACTCAAGAGTGAAACAGAACAGAGGGAGTATGGTGGTTGGAAAAATCTGTCACATACCCACCGCCATCATCTGGTCCAGATGTTCCCTCAGGTCATGCTTCCCTTTGAAAAGATTCTTGCATTTCAGTTTGACTCTGTTCCTGTTTTCCTCTTTGTCCTGATTTGGAATTCTGCCCTGAGCTGCCCTCTTCTTCAGCTGCTGATTCTCTCTCAGATATACCCCTGCCTTGCTGGGAGGGTTCTGCAGGGACCCACGACAGAGGCAGTCAGTGTCATGTTGAGTCCTTGCCGGCCCCTTGTTTCTCAGCTCAGGATAGACCTCATGCGTATCTGAAGACAGACACGCCTTCCTCCCCAGAAGGAACCCTTTCTTCAGGCCACCGATGTTTCTATGTGTGATCTGTTGCAGCGGTTTCTGCTCTAAGCTCCTGATTAGGAAGCCTTTCTGCAAACCACCAAAAGCACACGGCCTGTCTCCCTCTTTGACTTTCCCTTGTCGAGTGTCCATTGTCATTTCACGTGCTGTATTTGCCTGAAGGAAGCAATGATATTTAAATATATTAAACTGATTTAATTACATCTCAATCATCGCATTCTCCCAAGCCTGGATTTCGCAATGACTCAGACATTCCTCAGTGTAGGGCAGGCTGATTGATAGGCATCTTTCATTGCCTTTATTTCTCTGTCAGGTTGTGAGGGCAGGAGATATTGGAGTGTCTTTATACCCCGCTGGTCTATTCCTGTCTCCCTCCCTCCCAAGTACAATGTGTTTCAGTTAATTAAGAGCAGAGCTCCACCTAAAGGAGATTGAGAATAGACACTGACTGGAAACATTGCAGTCTTTGGTGACAAAAACATTCCCACTGGGAATTCCACAGTATCCCAACTGGTACCAGGAGTAGTAGCGCATACCTAGTGGTAGCCACAAGGAGACATCACCTACCTATTCATCAAAGACAGGCTTCCCTCCATGGGAAGGTTGACAGAAAGATTCAGTGACAGAGCAACACTAACATGGGGAGATAATGTAGTACATTGTCTGCTACTTTCTTCATCCCTGGATGTGGGCATCACTGACTGGGCCAACATTTATTACCCATCTCTAGTTGCCCCTGAGAAGGTGGTGGTGAGCTGCCTTTGTGAATCACTGTGGGTTGACCCACGATGCTCTCAGGGAGAGAATTCCAGGATTTTGACCCAGGGACAATGTAGGAAAGGCGATATGTTTCCAAGTCAGGATGGTGGCTGGCTTGGAGGGGAACTCTGCATCTGCTGCCCTTGTCCTTCGAGATGAAAATGGTCATTGGTTTCTAAGGAGTTTTTTGAGGATCTTTGGTGAATATCTGCAGTGCATCCTGTAGATAGTACACACTGCTGCTACTGAGTGTTGGTGGTGGAGGGAGTGGATGTTTGTGGATGTGGTGCCAATCAAGTGGCTGCTTTATCCTGGATGGTGTCAAGCATTTTAAATGGCTATGGAATTGCACTCACCCAGACAACTGGGGAGTATTCCATCAAACTCCTGATTTGTGCCTTGCAGATAATGGGCATGTTTTGGGGAGTTAGGAGGTGAGTTACTCACTGCACTATTCCTAGCCTCTGACCTGCTCTCGTAGCCACTGTGTTTATGTGGTGAGTCAAGTTAAGTCTCTGGTCACTGGTAACCCCCAGGACGTTGATAGTGGGGGATTCAGTGGTGATCACCATTGAATGTCAAGAGACAGTGGTTAGATTGTCTCTTATTGGTGATAGTCATAGCCTGGTGTTTGTGTTGTGTGAATGTCACTTGCCACTTATCAGCCCAAGCCTGGATATTGTCCAGATCTTGTTGCATGTGAACGCGGACTGCTTCAGTATCTGAGGAGCCACAAAGGTGCTGAACATTGTGCAACCATCGGCAAACGTCCCCACTTCTGACCTAATGATGGAGGGAAGGTCACTGATGAAGCAGCTGAAGATGGTTGGGCTGAGGACACTACCCTAAGGAACTCCTGCAGTGATGTCCTGGAGCTGACTACCTCTTCCTATCCCATCAACTCACAACTCACAGTATTAAATTACATCTGCCACTATTCTGCCCAGTCTGCTAGCATGTATACATCCTTCTGCATTTGATTACCACCATCCTCATTGTTTGCTAGACCTTGCACCTTTGGTCATCAGGAGATTTCGAAGCTTTACTCCAGATTCCAACATCTGAGCCTTGTGTCCTGCTCCAGGTCTTTTTGGACCTGGAATGTTTGGTGACAACAGGCCAAACAGATTGATTTTAAACTCCTCCAACATGCACCAATGGCAGGTGGTTAGAGTGGGAGCATCCACTGGTCAGCATTCTTGATGCAGACTGGGGTCCTTCAAGCTATAGATCCAGTGAGGAGCAAGAGACCTGTTCCAGGACATTAAACCATCAAACAATAACAACTTGGAACATGAGTAGGCAGTTCAGCCTGTCGAGCATGCTCTGCAATCTAATAGGATCTTGGCTGATCTGACACTCCTCACATCCACTTTTGTGCCCTCCCCCCTAATCCTAATTCTCTGACTGATCAAGTATCTATCAATGTGCGATAATAAAATGTGAGGCTGGATGAACACAGCAGACCAAGCAGCATCTCAGGAGCACAAAAGCTGACGTTTCGGGCCTAGACCCTTCAGGGCCTGCTGTGCTCATCCAGCCTCACATTTTATTATCTTGGAATTCTCCAGCATCTGCAGTTCCCATTATCTCTATCAATGTGAGCCTTGAATACACACAAGGACTGTGCCCCACAACTCTCTGTGGCAGACAGTTCCAAAGACTCTCAACCCTCTAACAGAAGAAATTCTTCCTCGTTTCAGTAGTGACTCTTTTGTTCTGAGATTTTGCCCTCTAGTCCTAGACTCTCCAATGGGGGGAAACATCCTCTCAGCATTTACTCTATAAAGCCCTTTTAAAAACTACCTCTGTCTCAATGAGATCCCCTTTCATTCTTCTAAACTCCAGTCAGTAGAGTCCCAACCTTTTTAACCTTTGCTCATAAGACAGTCTCTCCATACCTGGGAGCATCCTAGTGACCATCTCTGGACTGCCTCTAATGAAATAATGTCCTTCTTTAAATAAGGGGACCAAAACTGCTCACAGTACTCCCGACGTGGTCTTACCAGCTCCTTGTATGGTTGCAGTAAAACTTCCCTTCTCTCATACTCCAATACCCTTGAAATAAGGGCCGGCATTTCATTACCATTCCTGATTACCTGCTGCCCCTGTATGCTAGCTTTTTGTATTTAATGTACAAATTTCCCCCCAGTCCCTTTGTGTTGCAGTTTTCTGCAATTTTTCTTTGCTTAAACAATATTCTGTTCTTTTGCTGTCCCCCTCCAAAATAAACCAACTGCACATTTTCCCACATTATTCTCCATTTGCTAATGTTTTGCCCACTTACTTAACCTATCAGTATCTCTTTGTAACCTCTTTGTATCTCTTTCACGACTTGCATTTCAACCTATTTTTATATCATCTGTAAATTAGTCTCCAGTACATTCACTTCCTTCCTCCAAGTCATTAACATATATTGTAAGCAGTTACAATCCCAGCATTGATCCCTATGGAATCCCACTCTAGTCACCAATCTAAAAACGGTCCACTTAGCCCCGCTCACTGTTTCCTGCCCATGAGCCAATTCTCTATCCAGGCCAATAAACTACCTCCCACACCAAAAGCTTTTTCCTTATGACTTAACCTACTGTGAGGTACTTTGTCAAAAGCCATCTGGAAGTCCAAATACAACACTTCTATTGGTTCCCCTCTATCCATTCTAGTTGAGGCTTCCCGAAAAACTCTAATAAATCAGTCAGACATGATTTCCCCTTTATGAAGCCATGTTGATTCTGCTTGATTATATTTTGATTTTCCAAATGTTCTGCTTTACATTGTTAATATTTGATTCCAATACTTACCAACAACAGATATTAGGCTAATCAACATATAGTTACCCGGTTTTTGCTTCCATCCCCTTTTGAATCAGAGTGCCACATAACCAGTTTTCCATTCTTCAGGCATTTCTCCAGAATCTAACAGTTTTGGTAAATTTCAACTAAGGAATCCATTATCTCTGAAGCATCTCAGGATGCAAGCCATCAGGCCCAAAGGATTTATCTTTCTTCAACCCCTTTAAGTTGTTGAGTATGACATCTTTGATGATGGTGACGGTACTTAATTTCTCCCCATATCCTTTAGTGTTAGTGGAATGTTTGAAGAATCTTCCATCACGAAGACTAATGCAAAATATCTGTTTAGCTCTTCTGCCATTCCTTTCTTCCCCAAAGCTGTCTCCCCACAAATATTTTCTAAGGGACCAACATCCACTTTCATCTATCTCTTACTGTTAGTTTTTACATTCCTTGCTAGTTTGCCCTCAAAGTTTGTCTTCTCTTGCTTTTTTTAGTTCTCCTTTGGTGGCTTCTAAATTTATCTCAGTCTTTGGCACTATTACTCACTTTGGCCTCCTTAGATGCTTTTTCTGTTAACTTCACGCTCTCCTTAATTTCCTTGGTTAGCCGAGGTTGGTTTATATCTCTCTTAGAATCTTTCCTTGTTTCTGGGATGTATTTTTGCTGAGTGTTATGATACTGCCATTTCAGCTAATCTATCCCCTCAGTTCACTTTAGCTAACTCTATCCTTATTTCTTTGTAATTCCCTTTATCCAAGTTAAACACATTTGTTTCTGAGCCACGTTTCTCACACTCAAACTGAATATTAAATTCTATCATGTAACAATCCCTACTTCTGAGGGGATCTTTTACTCGGAAGTCGTATATTTAATATACCTTACTATTCATTACCAGATCCAAGGCAGCCCGCTCCCTGATTGGCTCCATGACATAATGCTCTCAGAAACTATCCCTAATGCTCTCTATAAATTTGTTGTCATAGCAACGCTTTCCAATTTGATTAATACAATCAACATGAAGATTAAAGTCACCCAGCATTATTGCACTATTCTTTTTAAATGCTCCTAATTATTTGTGCATTTACAGCTTTTCCACAGAGTGATGCCAGAGAGGGTTGGGCTTGTGGAATTCATTGCCACGGAGTGCAGTGGAGGCTGGGAAGTTGGATGCCTTCAAGGCAGAGATCGACAAGTTCTTGATCTCAGAAGGAATCAAGGGCTACGGGGAGAGTGCAGGGAAGTGGAGTTGAAATGCCCATCAGCCATGATTTAAATGGCAGAGTGGACTTGATGGGCCGAATGGCCTTACTTCCACTCCTATGTCTTTTGGACTTACGGACTACAGTTTTGGGGTTCTGTACACTATTCCTTCCAATATCTTCTTTCCCCTTGGTGCTTTTTACTTCTGTCTAAATGGACTCAACTCATCTGAGCCTAGATCATCTCTCACAACTGTTCTTGTTACGTTTCTCATCAGTAGTGCTGCCCCACCACCTTTTCCATCCCTCCTGCCTCTCTAAATGTTAAACTTCCAGTTTTGATTGCCCTGTAATCAGGCTTCTGAAATGGATGTGAGATCATATTTATTTACCTTGATTTGTGCTGTCAGTTTATCTGCCTTATTCCAAATGCTTCAAGCATTTAAGTTTGTTAATATTGAATTTCCTTACAATTCAATTTTCGAACATCCCCGGCAGTGCACTCAGATCGTGTGAGAGATAATGGGAACTGCAGATGCTGGAGAATCCAAGATAATAAAGTGTGAAGCTGGATGAACACAGCAGGCCCAGCAGCATCTCAGGAGCACAAAAGCTGACGTTTCGGGCTGAAACCCTTCAGCATCTCTGATGAAGGGTCTAGGCCCAAAACGTCAGCTTTTGTGCTCCTGGGATGCTGCTTGGCCTGCTGTGTTCATCCAGCTTCATACTTTGTTATCTTCACTCAGATCCTGTGCTGACCAGCTGGTGGAGGTATTCACTGACACCCACACAGTGTCTCTGAGCTCCACAATCATTAAGTGTTGTGAGAGACTGGCCTTGGCCCACATCAACCCCAGCCTTCTAGCCTGCCTAGATCCCCCGCGGATATAATAGGTCCACAGCGAGAGCCATTTCCCTGGAGCTACAAATCTAATGATGACTGTGAATCCATTGCCAATTGTCAGAAAAACCCATCTGGCTCACTAATGTCCTTTAGGGAAGAAAACTGCCATCCTTACTTGTTGGTAGGAGAGCATTTTGGCATAGGAATGCATACTGCATGTGCTCAATATGTTTGTCGCTCGCAGGCACAGAAGATGCGATCAAGTGAGGGAGCCATGGTTCTCGATAGAGGTCAAACGACTGGTTAAGAGGAAAAGAGTTCCAGGAAAAGGCTCTAGAAGGATACAAGTTATCCAGGAAGGAGCTGAGGAAAGGGCTTAGGAAAGGTGTGAGGGGGCATGAGAAAACCTTCGCTGATAGGATCAAGGAAAACTCCAAGGCTTTTTACCTGTACATGAGGAATAAGAGAATGGCCAGAGAAAGGGTAGGGCCGATCAAGGGTTGTAAAGGGAATTTGTGCACAAAGCCTAAAGAGATAGGAGAGGTCCTAAATGAATACTTTTCTTCGGTATTCACAACTGAGAGAGACCTAGTTGTACATGAGGCAAGTGGAGCATGTGTATTGTAGGATATTCTGATGGAAGTGGATACCCTCACCTTGGGGAAGAACACTTGAGTGCAGCCAATTGCATAGCCCCACTCAAAACATATCCTAAACAGAAGGATTTTAGGTCAGCTCACAGCAAAACCCCAAAACAAAGCCAAGCTTTAGCGAAACAAATAAAATTTTCTTCAGGATCTGGCTGGCAAACCACTATAGTTGCTGCTGGTATGTGGACTCAAGAAAGCAAAAGGGTCACAATAGAACTAAATTGAATAAGAAAACTCACACACCAATATCCAGGAAGGTATCCAGGAGAGTTCATACTCTGTAAAGTTCACCTACATCTGATTGGAACAGTTAAATTGGCTTAGCAACATCCAAATCAGAACTGATCAAGACAACAGTCCACTTTTGTTTGTCATTTATATAAACAATTTGGATGAGAATATGAGAGGCATGTTGAGGAAGTTTGCGGATGACACCAAAATTGGTGGTATAGTGGACAATGAAGAAGGTTATGTAAGGTTATAGAGAGATCTTGATCAATTGGGTCAATGGGCTGAGGAGTGGCAGATGGAGTTTAATTTGGATAAATATAAGGCATTGCATTTTGGTAAAACAGACAAGGTCAGGACTTATACAATTAATGATGGAGATCTGGGTAGTGTTGTAGAACACCAAGATCTAGGGGTTCAGGTACTTAATTCTTAGAAATTTGCATCACAGGTGGGCTGGGTGGTTAAGAAGGCATTTAGCACACTTACCTTCATTGCTCAGACCTTTGAGTTTATGAGTTAAGATGTTATATTGAGGTTATGTGGGATATTGGTGAGGCCTCTTCTTGAGTACTCCGTGTAGTTCTGGTCACGCTGCAGTAGGAAAGATATTATCAAAATAGAGGGGGTTTCGAAAAAGAATTGCCAGGATGTTGCCAGGAATTTAAGTTCTAAAGATAGGCTGGGACAGTTTTCACTGGAGCGTAGGAGGTTGAGGTGTGACCTTGTAGAGTTTTATAAAATCATGAGGGGCATAGATAAGGTGCTATCAAGGGTCTTTTCCCTGGGGTGGGGAGTTCAAAATTATGAGGCATATTTTTATGGTGAGAGGAGAAAGATTAAAAAGGACATGAGGGGCAATGTTTTTTACACAGAGTGATTCATAGGGAAGTGGTGGATGCAGGTAGTTACAACGTTTAATGACATGTGAATAAGGAGGGAAGTGGTGGATGCAGGTACAGTTACAACATTTAATGACATGTGGATAAGTAGATGATTTGGGAAAAGTTTGGAGGGAATGGGTCAAGCACAGAGAGGTGGTAATAGTTTAATTTGGGATTATGGTTAGCATGGACTAGTTGGTTTGAAGGGTCTGTTTCTATGCTTTATATATCTATAAACATCCAGTTCAATGATCATCTGGTTTTAATGGTGGTCGATACCAAATCAGTGATTGCAGAACTGGTTTATTAAATTGGCTGTGGACACCAGCCCTTAACTTTGCACAAAACCTCGGCTAGAGTGAGAGCCTACATTGGAGAACCTTTACAGATTAAGGGTACAACTTCGGTTCCAGTCTCTACTGAAAAGCATCTGGTTCAGTTAGCAGTGATTGTAATAAAAGGCTTGGGCCTAAGCTTGACGAGGTGAAACTCGTTGTGAGATTTACACTTGAAATGACTCAATATTTCTGGATTAGAAAATAGCTGCCTGAGTCAGGTTTGAACTGGATACCCAGAAGCTTTTCAGGAAGGTCTAGGGACTTACAGAGGAGCCCAGGCCACCTTGCATGTTGACCAGGAAGCAATTCCATGAATCTGCAAGGCCTGCCCAGTGCCATTTGCCTTATGAGTAAAAGTAGAGGCAGAAGTCAGAAGGCTGGAAAGTGAAGGAATCATCAAACAGTGTAATTCATGGAAAGAGCAGCACTGCTCCTAAGATGCTGCTTGTCCTGCTGTGTTCATCCACCCCCACACTTTGTTATCTCAGATTCTCCAGCATCTACAGTTCCTATTATCTCTGGTCAGAGAATCATTGAGATTTGAACCCCAATCCGTCAGTTCGCCTCTGTGGGGATTTTAAGCAAATGGTTTTTCACAGCTGGATAATTACCCAATCCCTCTCTCAGAGCATTCATGCACAAAGCTGGCAAGAGTGCTGTCCCTCACAAAGCTAGACATGAGTCATGCATATTTGCAATTGTGGTGAGATGAGGATTCCCAGAAGTCTGTTGCAATTAATACTCATGAGGGGTTTGTACCAATATATGAGACTGACACCTGGGGCATTGTTAGCCTGTACAATTTTACAGCAGATGATGGAGAACATTTTCACAGTCTACCCCAGGTTGCCATGTATCTAGATGGAGTGCTCATTACAGGGAGGACCAATAAAGAGCTCTTGGAAAACTTGGACGTAGTCCTTAGCTGTTTCTTTGAGGCAGGCATATGCCTAAGAAGGGGGCTACAGTGCTGACAAGTCTGGGTTACACCCATTGGAAGATACAGTGAGGGGATCAAAGGTGCCCTCACTCCCACACCTGTCCAGGAGCTCAGGTCATTTCCTGGGCTGGTAATTTATTATGGAAAGTTCATACACAACCTGACATCTATCCTGGTACCCTTGCATCAACTCTTAAGAAAGGGCCAGCCTTGGAAATGGTCTCATAGACAGGCCGTAACTTGCAATGATGTAAAAGATACGTTCTTATCCTCTACAGTGTTGGCTTGCCTTAATCCCAAGAAAGATCTGATATTGACATGAGATGCCTCCCTGTACAAGATTGGGGTTATATTAGCTCATAGGTAGCCCACTCAAGAGGAACACCCAATAGATTATGCATCCAGGACTTTAGCTAATGCACTGCATAAATAAGTGCATATAGAAAAAGAAGAGTTGATGATCATAATTCTTCTATTGGTGGAATTAATAGATTTCCACCAATAATTCTACGAATGAAAATTTGTGATAATCACAAACCACAAACCCCTACTTGATCTGCTTGAAGAGGATAAGGCAGTGCTACCCGTAGCTCAGGGTCACATTCAGCAGTGGGATCTAATGCTAAGTGCTTGTAATTATAAATTGGAACACCATCGGGGACGCTGAGTAGCAAATGCAGATGCATTGAGCCAAGTTCCATTAGCAGATATATCACCCACCGTACCCCAGTGGAACAATCGCTCATGACACCGAGTTGTCTAGACACACGACCAGTCACAGTGAACAATATCAGACGTTGGACACAGGAAGACCCAGTCCTTTCTAAACTGAAACACTTGGTATTAATGAGGGACTCCAAAGGGCTATCACATCTAGAGTTAAAAGCCTTTTGGATGCAGACACAACAGATCACAGCATACTATATGGGGAGCGAGAGTGATTATCCTGAGCAAATGTTGCTGCCAGATACTGGCTGAACTCTACCTGGCTCATCCAGGGGTTTTGGAAAGGTGTTGGCAATAAGTTATGTCTGGTGGTCAGACATGAGTGCAGAAAAAGCCACATTGGTGGGGTAGTGCCCAGAGTGCAAACAAGGATAGAAATTACTGGCAGCATTTTGTTACACGTGAGGGAACAGCTGGGTGAACTCTGGTGTCGGTTACATGTTGGTTATGTAGCTACTTTCAAAAGTTAAATGTTCTTAGTTATTATGGTTGTCCACTTAAAGTGGCTGGAAGTGCATGGAGATAATTCACCAAACACAGGATGACAATTGGAAAACTATGCACATCTTTTTCAATATATGGACTCCCGGAAGCGTTGGTCATAGACAACGGGCCATCATTTACCAGCAGGGGATTTGGTTATTTCTTAAAGTGGAGTGGGATCAGGACAGCTCCACACCATCCATCATCCAGTAGTCTGGCTGAAAGAGCAATCCAAACTTCGAAGGCTGAATTGTAGAACCAGCCGACAGCTTCACCAGATATCAAACTGTCCTGGATAAAAACCGAAAGAACTGCAGATGTTCGAAATCAGGAACAAAAACAAAGTTTTTTGCTAGAAAAGCTCAGCAGGTCTGGCAGCATCCGTGAAGGAAAGAACAGAGTTAACATTTTGGGTCCGGTGACACTGCCTCAGAACTGATGGTGGCTGGGAAAACGTCAGATTACAAACAGAGAAAAGGGGAGGGGGGATGGGGCAGGGAGTTAGAGCCCAAAGAGAGAGAAGAGCAGCTGGAGAACAAAGAGCTGATAACAATCAGGCTGGGAGGGTGAATAGTTGTTAATAGTTGTTAATTAGTGACTAACAACAGGGGGTGTGTAAAGACTGACTATGTGGTAACAAGGCCTGTTGTGTGAGGCGGGGGCTGGGATGTGGGACTGTTTAGGTCCCAAAATTATTGAACTCAACTATCAAGGTTCCTGTGATAATGGGAACTGCAGATGCTGGAGAATCCAAGATAATAAAAATGTGAGGCTGGATGAACACAGTAGGCCCAGCAGCATCTCAGGAGCACAAAAGCTGACGTTTCGGGCCTAGACCCTTCATCAGAGAGGGGGATGGGGTGAGGGTTCTGGAATAAATAGGGAGAGAGGGGGAGGTGGACCGAAGATGGAGAGAAAAGAAGATAGGTGGAGAGGAGAGTATAGGTGGGGAGGTAGGGAGGGGATAGGTCAGTCCAGGGAAGACGGACAAGTCAAGGAGGTGGAATGAGGTTAGTAGGTAGGCAATGGAGGTGTGGCTTGGGGTGGGAGGAAGGGATGGGTGAGAGGAAGAACAGGTTAGGGAGGCAGAGACAGGCTGGGCTGGTTTTGGGATGTAGTGGGGGGAGGGGAAGAGCTGGGCTGGTTGTGTGGTTCCACTCCCCCTCCCATTCTTTAGATGACATGTCCATCATGGGCCTCCTGCAGTGCCACAATGATGCCACCCGAAGGTTGCAGGAACAGCAACTCATATTCCGTTTGGGAACCCTGCAGCCCAATGGTATCAATGTAGACTTCACCAGCTTCAAAATCTCCCCTTCCCCTACTGCATCCCTAAACCAGCCCAGTTCGTCCCCTCCCCCCACTGCACCACACAACCAGCCCAGCTCTTCCCCTCCACCCACTGCATCCCAAAACCAGCCCAGCCTGTCTCTGCCTCCCAACCTGTTCTTCCTCTCACCCATCCCTTCCTCCCACCCCAAGCCGCACCTCCATCTCCTACCTACTAACCTCATCCCACCTCCTTGACCTGTCCGTCTTCCCTGGACTGACCTATCCCCTCCCTACTTGCCCACCTATACTCTCCTCTCCACCTATCTTCTTTTCTCTCCATCTTCAGTCCGCCTCCCCCTCTCTCCATATTTATTCCAGAACCCTCACCCCACACCCCTCTCTGATGAAGGGTCTAGGCCCGAAACGTCAGCTTTTGTGCTCCTGAGATGCTGCTTGGCCTGCTGTGTTCATCCAGCCTCACATTTTATTATCAAGGTTCCTGTTTGATTATAGGACCACCCCCACACACAACTATAGAATCACAGAATCCCTACAGTGTGGAAACAGGCCCTTCGGCCCAACAAGTCCACACCGAGCCTCAGAGCACCCCACCCAGACCCATTGCCCCTATAACCTTCCTAACCTACACATCCCTGGGCACTATTTGGCAATTTAGCATGGCCAACACACCCAACCAACACATGTTTGGACTATGGGAGGAAACCAGAGCACCTGGAGGAAACCCACGCAGGCACAGGGAGAATGTGCAAACTCCACACAGACAGTTGCCCGAGGCTGGAATTGAACCCAGGTCCCTGGCGCTGTGAGGCTGCAGTGCTAACCACTGAGCCACCGTGCCATCCATTTCTTCAGACATCAACTGGAGGGATAGCTCTAACACAGTGGCTAATGGGGAAAAAAACTGTACACCAGGTTAAATCTGATCTTCAGGACCTGGTGCGGAGGATTAAACAGCATCAGGAATGTCATTGCTTGACACTGGACTCCACCAAGCGAGAGAAACAGTTTACTTCAGAGGATGAAGTTTGGTTTAGGAACCACAGGACAGGCCCTGCATGGGTAACAGGGATGATTGATGTGAAGATAGTTCTAGCAACATACACAGTTTGGGTATGTGCAATGGTCCTGAACAAGCACGTGAACCATACGAAAGCTGCAAACTCTCAAATGATACACAAGCATAACATGCCCTGCCAATTGGTTCCAGCCAGAAAGGCTGCTCTAACCTGTGGGTACACCCTCTCCATCAAGTGATGACGAGTCCTCTGAATGAGAGATGGACATGATGGTTATAGCTGCCTTGATGCCTTCGCCCCGGGAAGGAGCGTGAAACTGTACCAAGGTGCCCATGGTGCTAATGGTGAGCTCTCACGTGTTACATGCTGCTCACACTGGGCGCTGAGGCAGAGGAACCTGACCCACTGCTAAAACACCCCCAGGCAGCTCCCTGAGAAAAAGGGCTGGCATATGGCCGTGTACTCAGAGGGCGAGGGATGCAGTGACTGTAATGAGGTCAGGCAGGTGGACCTCATAGAATGAGAGTCCCCTGATTGGGTCTGTTAATCTGGTCTAATCAGGGAGCCCTGGCTGACAGGGAAGTGTTAGCGATCCTGTTCACTCTGGTACCTGATTCCACATGAGGCAGCAACAAACTCAAGACTGTTTCTGTGTAAATAAAGTGTGGCTTGGTGATGGGATAGAGGCCTCTGTCGAATTTTTTTCAACTTCCTTTTATTTTGGTGACAATCAGCCTCATCACGAAACAACAATCCCACCTTTTCCTTTATAGAACATAGAACATAGAACAGTACAGTACAGCACAGAACAGGCCCTTCAGCCCACGATGTTGTGCCCACCATTGATCCTCATGTATGCACCCTCAAATTTCTGTGACCATATGCATGTCCAGCAGTCTCTTAAATGATCCCAATGACCTTGCTTCCACAACTGCTGCTGGCAACGCATTCCATGCTTTCACAACTCTCTGTGTAAAGAACCCGCCTCTGACATCCCCTCTATACTTTCCTCCAACCAGCTTAAAACTATCACCCCTCGTGCTAGCCATTTCTGCCCTGGGAAATAGTCTCTGGCTATCAACTCTATCTATGCCTCTCATCATCCTGTATACCTCAATTAGGTCCCCTCTCCTCCTCCTTTTCTCCAATGAAAAGAGACCGAGCTCAGTCAACCTCTCTTCATAAGATAAGCCCTCCAGTCCAGGCAGCATCCTGGTAAACCTCCTCTGAACCCTCTCCAAAGCATCCACATCTTTCCTATAATAGGGCGCCCAGAACTGGACGCAGCATTCCAAGTGCGGTCTAACCAAAGTTTTATAGAGCTGCAACAAGATCTCACGACACTGAAACTCAATCCCCCTGTTAATGAAAGCCAAAACACCATATGCTTTCTTAACAACCCTGTCCACTTGGGTGGCCATTTTAAGGGATCTATGTATCTGCACACCAAGATCCCTCTGTTCCTCCACACTGCCAAGAATCCTATCCTTAATCCTGTACTCAGCTTTCAAATTCGACCTTCCAAAATGCATCACCTCGCATTTATCCAGGTTGAACTCCATCTGCCACCTCTCAGCCCATCTCTGCATCCTGTCAATGTCCCGCTGCAGCCTACAACAGCCCTCTATACTGTCAACGACACCTCCAACCTTTGTGTCGTCTGCAAACTTGCTGACCCATCCTTCAATCCCCTCATCCAAGTCATTAATAAAAATTACAAACAATCGAGGCCCAAGGACAGAGCCCTGTGGAACCCCACTCACCACTGACTTCCAGACAGAATATTTTCCTTCTACTACCACTCGCTGCCTTCTGTTGGCCAGCCAATTCTGTATCCAAGCAGCTAAGTTCCCCTGTATCCCATTCCTCCTGACCTTCTGAATGAGCCTACCATGGGAAACCTTATCAAATGCCTTACTGAAGTCCATATACACCACATCCACAGCTCAACCCTCATCAACTTTTCTAGTCACATCCTCAAAAAACTCGATAATGTTTGTGAGGCATGACCTACCCCTCACCAAGCCGTGTTGACTGTATTTGATCAAGCCATGCTCTTCCAGATGGTCATAAATCCTATCCCTCAGAATCCTTTCTAACACCTTGCAGACGACAGACGTGAGACTTACTGGTCTGTAATTGCCAGGGATTTCCCTATTTCCTTTCTTGAAGAGAGAAATTACATTTGCCTCTCTCCAGTCCTCAGGTACGACTCCAGTGGAGAGCGAGGATGCAAAGATCTTCGCGAGTGGCGAAGCAATTGCATTTCTCGCTTCCCAAAGCAGCCGAGGACAAATCTGGCCCGGGCCTGGCGACTTGTCAATTTTAATGTTTGACAAAATTTTCAGCACATCAGCTTCCTCTATCTCTATCCATTCCAGCATGCACACTGCTCTTCAAAGGTTTCATTCACTACAAAGTTCGTTTCTTTCGTAAAGACAGGAGCAAAAAACTCATTTAGGGCTTCCCCTACCTCCTCAGACTCCACACACAAGTTCCCTATGCTATCCCTGATCGGCCCTACTCTTTCATGGACCATTCTCTTATTCCTCACATAAGTGTAAAATGCCTTTGTGTTCTCCCTAATTCGTTCTGCCAAGCCTTTCTCGTGCCCCCTCCTGGCTCTCCTCAGACCATTTTTGAGCTCCTTCCTTGCCTACGTGTAATCCTCTCTAGCTGAACTTGACTCTAGCTTCCTCCACCTTATGTAAGCTACCTTCTTCCTTTTCACAAGAAGCTCCACCGCTCTCGTCATCCAAGGTTCCTTTATCTTACCCCTTCTTGCCTGTCTCAGAGGGACATATTTACTCATCACTTGCAACAACTGTTCCTTAAACAGTTTCCACATGTCTATAGTGCCCTTACCGTGGAACAATTGCTCCCAGTCCATGCTTCCTAACTCATGTCTAATCATGTCATAGTTTCCTCTTCCCCAATTAAATATCCTCCCATTTTGCCTAATCCTCTCCTTCTCCATAGCTATGTAGAATGTGAGGCAGTTATGGTCACTATCACCAAAATGCTCTCCCACCACAAGATCTGATACCTGCCCCGGCTCGTTTCAGAGCACCAAGTCTAGAATGGCCTCTCCCCTCGTCGGCCTGTCAACGTACTGAGTTAGGAAACCCTCCTGAACACACCTTACAAAAACAGCTCCATTCAAACCTTCTGCTGAAGGAGGTTCCAATCAATATTAGGAAAGTTAAAGTCACCCATTACAACAACCCTACTACGTCCACACTTTTCCAAAATCTGTCGACCTATGCTTTCTTCAATCTCCCTGCTGCTATTGGGGGGCCTGTAGTAAACCCCTAATGAGGTGACTACTCCCTTGCTGTTCCTAATTTCCACCCATACTGACTCAGTAGGCAGATCTTCCTCGACAATGGAAGCTTCTGTAGCTGTGATACCCTCTCTGATTAGTAGTGCTACACCCCCTCCTCTTTTTCCCCCCTCCCTAATCTTTCTAAATGTTCTAAACCCTGGAACATCCAGCAACCATTCCTGCCCATGAGAAACCCATGTCTCTGTTATGGCCACAACATCATAGCACCAGGTACTGATTCATGCTCTAAGTTCATCACTTTTATTCCTGATACTCCTTGCGTTAAAGCAAACACACTTTAACTGATCCCTTGGTTCCTTCCCAGGAAAATCCTTCCCACTGGCTGGTCTACCTCTTGCTACTGCCTCACCTGCATCAACTCTCACCTCCGGTATACAGCTCAGGTTCCCACCCCCCTGCCATACTAGTTTAAACCCTCTCGAACTACTCGAGCAAACCTTCCACCCAGGACATTGGTCCCCTTCCAGTTCAGATGCAACCCGTCCTTCTTGTACAGGTCCCACCTTCCCCAGAAGGCATCCCAATTATCTACATATCTGAAGCCCTCCCTCCTACACCAGCTGCGTAGCCACGTGTTCAGCTGCGCCCGCTCCCTGTTCCTCGCCTCGCTATCTCGTGGCACTGGTAGTAAACCAGAGAACACTACTCTGTTCGTCCTGCTCTGCAGCTTCCATCCTAACTCCCTGAAATCACTTTTAATATCCTCAATCCTTTTTCTGGCTATATCATTTGTGCCAATATGTAACACGATTTCTGGCTGTTCGCCCTCCCCTTTTAGAACCTTATACACCCGATCAGAGACGTCCCGGACCCTGGCACCAGGGAGGCAACAAACCTTCCGGGAATCCCGATCCTGACCACAAAATCTCCTGTCGATTCCCCTAACTATCGAGTCCCCTACCACGAGTACTTTTCTATTCTGCCCCCTTCCCTTCTTTGCCACAGTGTCAGGCTCAGTGCCAGAGAACTGACTACTATGGCTTTCCTCTGGTAGGTCATCCCCCCCAGCAGTATCCAAAACTGTATACTTATTGCTGAGGGGAATGCCCACAGGGGATCTCTGCACTGTCTGTCTGTCCCCTTTCCTCCCCCTAACTGTAACCCATCTATCCTTGTCCTGAGCCTTAGGAGTGACCAACTCCCGGTCACTCCTCTCAATTACCCCCTCTGCCTCCCGAATGATCCGTAGTTCATCCAGCTCCAGCTCCATTTCCCATTTATCTTTCATTTTTTAATTTTTTTCAAGCAAATGAACCCCAACCCTGAAACCACACCCAAACCCCCACTCCCCAGGCACTATTTAGTTTAAAGCCCTGTCTACAGGTGCTGCTATGTAATTTGCCAGGACTCTGGTCCCAGCATGCTTCAGGTGAAACTTGTCCCATTGGAACAGCTCCTAGCCATTCCAGCCATTCCTAGCCAATCTAGCCATGGAAGCAGATGCCTTGTCTGCCCCATCCACTGCTGGACATGAGAAACAAGAGGTTTCTCCCACGGGAGCTGCCTATCTGAAGGTAGGCTAGCACTGACTGTGGGGGGAACTGCACTGTTGACCAGCCTCCCAGTTCAAGTGGACATTCACTCACCGATTTCTTAAGCCTCAATTTTGTTAACCAAGCTTTTGTGCGGCACTTTGTCAAATGCTTCGTTAAACTCCCTTTACTAAACATCTACTGCATTCCTTTCATCAACCGCCTCTCCAAAATATTCAATTTGATTGCACGAGAACAATCTGCCTTTCACAAAATTCTAGTGCTCTTTAATTCACTCGAGTTTCTCCAAGCTGATGCTCCTTTTGGCCTTGATTCTGGATTTCGAAACATCACTCAGTGCTGATGTTAAACTAACCAGTTAGTCACTGCAGGGACTGGCCTGGCACTTGTTCTAAAATTAGGGTATTGCTTGTTGCCATGTTCTGATCCTCAGGTGTATCAAGAGGAAAGATTTAGGGGAGCCCTTCCACTCTCTCCACTGTTTAAAGTAGCTGCACTGAGCGACCTCTCCATTCAGGGATTCAGTATCTCTTCTATTTCAACTTTCACCCACTATCTCTTCCACTATTTCCCCTAACAATTGTTTTTAAGCAGATTTCTGTTGTTTAGTAAACAAAGACACCACAGATTTGCTAAACATTCCATTCTTGCCTTCCTGCTTTATACAGAACATCCATTCTTTCCCAAGTAGCCCACTGCCACCCTATCCTACCCCTTCCAGTTTCTTTACAAATACCAAATGTGTTCAAGTGGCCGCTGTGACAACTTGACGTTTCTGCTACATCACTGTGGATCCCCTAAGATTTGCTGTTTTCATTGTCACGCCACGTAATCCCGTTTCACTTTCCAAAACTACAAAATATTTCTGAACCAGTCCTATTGTGCCCTCGCCTTTCATTTTGGAAACTGTGACAATTTTGTTAGTAAAGCACACAGTGTTTGATAATCATTGAGCCTTGTGTGAGGGTGGGGAGTTGCACGGGGTACAGTGCATGTATGAAGGTGGGGAGATGGATGGAATGCAGTGCGTGTGTGAGGGTGGGGAGTTGAATGGGGTGCAGTGCGTGTGTGAGGGTGGGAGGTTGGATGGGGTGCAGTGTGTGTGTGAGGGTGGGGAGTTGCATGGGGTGCAGTGTGTGTGTGAGGGTGGGGAGTTGGATGGGGTGCAGTGTGTGTGTGAGGGTGGGGAGTTGCATGGGGTGCAGTGCGTGTGTGAGGGTGGGAGGTTGGATGCTGTACAGTGTGTGTGTGAGGGTGGGGAGTTGGATGGGGTACAGTGCGTGTATGAGGGTGGGAGATGGATGGGATGCAGTGCGTGTGTGAGGGTGGGGAGTTGAATGGGGTGCAGTGTGTGTGTGAGGGTGGGGAGTTGAATGGGGTGCAGTGTGTGTGTGAGGGTGGGGAGTTACATGGGGTGCAGTGTGTGTGTGAGGGTGGGGAGTCGGATGGGGTGCAGTGTGTGTGTGAGGGTGGGAGGTTGGATGGGGTACAGTGCGTGTGTGAGGGTGGGGAGTCGGATGGGGTGCAGTGTGTGTGTGAGGGTGGGGAGTTACATGGGGTGCAGAGCGTGTGTGAGGGTGGGGAGTTACATGGGGTGCAGTGTGTGTGTGAGGGTGGGGGGTTGCAGGGGGTGCAGCGTGTGTATGAAGGTGGGGAGTTGGATGGGGTGCAGTGTGTGTGTGAGGGTGGGGAGTTGGATGCTGTACAGTGTGTGTGTGAGGGTGGGGAGTTACATGCGGTGCAGTGCGTGTGTGAGGGTGGGGAGTTGAATGGGGTGCAGTGCTGTGTGAGGGTGGGGAGTTACATGGGGTGCAGTGCGTGTGTGAGGGTGGGGAGTTGCATGGGGTGCAGTGCTGTGTGAGGGTGGGGAGTTACATGGGGTGCAGTGCGTGTGTGAGGGTGGGGAGTTACATGGGGTGCAGTGCGTGTGTGAGGGTGGGGAGTTGAATGGGGTGCAGTGCTGTGTGAGGGTGGGGAGTTACATGGGGTGCAGTGCGTGTGTGAGGGTGGGAGTTGAATGGGGTGCAGTGCGTGTGTGATAGTGGGGAGTTGAATGGGGTGCAGTGCGTGTGTGATAGTGGGGAGTTGCATGGGGTGCAGTGCTGTGTGAGGGTGGGGAGTTACATGGGGTGCAGTGCGTGTGTGAGGGTGGGGAGTTGAATGGGGTGCAGTGCGTGTGTGAAAGTGGGGAGTTGCATGGGGTGCAGTGTGTGTGTGAGGGTGGGGTGTTGGACGGGGTGCAGTGTGTGTGTGAGGGTGGGGAGTTGGATGGCGTGCAGTGTGTGTGTGAGGGTGGGGAGTTACATGGGGTGCAGAGCGTGTGTGAGGGTGGGGAGTTACATGGGGTGCAGTGTGTGTGTGAGGGTGGGGTGTTGGACGGGGTGCAGTGTGTGTGTGAGGGTGGGGTGTTGGACGGGGTGCAGTGTGTGTGTGAGGGTGGGGAGTTGCATGGGGTGCAGTGTGTGTGTGAGGGTGGGGAGTTGGACGGGGTGCAGTGTGTGTGTGAGGGTGGGGAGTTGGTTGGGGTACAGTGTGTGTGTGAGTGTGGGGAGTTGGATGGGGTACAGTGCGTGTGTGAGGGTGGGGAGTTGGATGGGGTACAGTGCGTGTGTGAGTGTGGGGAGTTGCATGGGGTGCAGTGTGTGTGCGTGGTTGTGGGTTGGATGGGGTACAGTGTGTGTGGGTGGTTGTGAGGTTGAGAACATAGAACAACATTACAGCACAGTACAGGACCTTCAGCCCTCGATGTTGTGCCGACCTGTCGTACCAATCTCAAGCCCATCTAACCTACACTATTCCATGTATGTTCATATGCTTATCCAATGACGACTTAAATGTACCTAAAGTTGGCGAATCTACTACCGTTGCAGGCAAAGCGTTCCATTCCCTTACTACTCTCTGAGTAAAAAAACTACCTCTGACATCTGTCCTATATCTTTCACCCCTCAATTTAAAGCTATGCCCCCTTGTGCTCGCCGTTACCATCCTAGGAAAAAGGCTCTCCCTATCCACCCTATCTAACCCTCTGACTATTTTATATGTTTCAATTAAGTCACCTCTCAACCTTCTTCTCTCTAATGAAAACAGCCTCAAGTCCCTCAGCCTTTCCTCGTAAGACCTTCCCTGCATACCAGGCAACATACAAGTAAATCTCCTCTGCTCCCTTTCCAAAGCTTCCACATTCTTCTTATAATGCGGTGACCAGAACTGTACGCAATACTCCAAGTGTGGCCGCACCAGAGTTTTGTACAGCTGCAGCATAACCTCTTGGTTCCGGAACTCGATCCCTCTATCAACAAAGGCTAAAACACTGTATGCCTTCTTAACAGCCCTGTCAACCTGGGTGGCAACTTTCAAGGATCTGTGTACATGGACACCGAGATCTCTCTGCTCATCTACACTGCTAAGAATCTTACCATTATCCCTGTACTTTGCTTTCCGGTTACTCCTACCAAAGTGCAGTGTGTGAGGGTGGGGAGTTGGATGGGGTGCAGTGTGTGTGGGTGGTTGGGAGATTTGGATGGGGTGCAGTGTGTGTGGGTGGTTGGGAGATTTGGATGGGGTGCAGTGTGTGTGGGTGGTTGGGAGTTGAATGGGGAGCAGTGTGTGTGGGTGGTTGGAAGTTGGATGGGGTGCAGTGTGTGTCGGTGGTTGGGAGTTGGATGGGGTGCAGTGTGTGTGAGGGTGGGGTGTTCGATGGGGAGCAGTATGTGTGGGTGGTTGAGAGTTGGATGGGGTACTGTGTGTGTGGGTGGTTGGGAGATTTGGATGGGGTGCAGTGTGTGTGGATGGTTGGGAGTTGGATGGGATGCAGTGTGTGTGGGTGGTTGGGAGATTTGGATGGGGTGCAGTGTGTGTGGGTGGTTGGGAATTGGATGGGGTGCAGTGTATGAGGGTGGGGAGTTGGATGGGGTGCAGTGCATAGAACATAGAACATAGAACAGTACAGCACAGAACAGGCCCTTCAGCCCACAATGTTGTGCCGACCATTGATCCTCATGTATGCACCCTCAAATTTCTGTGACCATATACATGTCCAGCAGTCTCTTAAATGACCCCAATGACCTTGCTTCCACAACTGCTGCTGGCAACGCATTCCATGCTCTCACAACTCTCTGCGTAAAGAACCTGCCTCTGACATCCCCTCTATACTTTCCACCAACCAGCTTAAAACTATGACCCCTCGTGCTAGCCATTTCTGCCCTGGAAATGTGGCATGTGGGTGGTTGGGAGATTTGGATGGGGTGCAGTGTGTGTGAGGGTGGGGTGTTCGATGGGGAGCAGTGTGTGTCGGAGAATGGGGATGGTGCACTGGTTTTACTAACTTATAGTTGCTGTCTCTCTCTGCGCAGGCTGTATATGGAATGGTTCAGTGCAGAGCAGACACTAACCTGCAACATTGTGTGTCAGGATGTGCTGCACACTGTGGAAGATGCCTCTGGAAGCTCTGAACAGAGAGAATGAAGTTGAGGTTCCATATTGCTTCAGCTCTAGGTGACTACCGGACTCTGACAAATTGCATCACTTCCTTCTATTGGCTTGGGTCTCAGGTACTCAGAGGCACAGTGTCTGAAACATCCTGTACACCTCCTGTCTCTATATGCAATTGACTATCAATAAAGAGAGCGTGACCCAATCCCTGACCATTGCAGGTCATCAAATTGGACAAGGCAGCAAGACGGGCTAATTATTGGGTAAGTGATCAACGGAGAGCAGAAGGAAGGACAGATTCATGGGATGTCGGTGTCACTGGCTGGCCAGCGTATATTGCCTGTCCTTATTCGTCCCGTTGAGGTGGTGGTGAGCAGCCTTCTTGAACTGCTGCAGTCTGACCAATTCAGTGAGGTGCTTGACTTTGGTATTGTCCAGATCTTGTTGCATGTGAACATGGACTGCTACAGTGCTTGAGAAGCCAGGACTGCTACAGTGTTGAGAAGCCATGAATGATGCTGAACATTGTGCAGTCATTGGCGAACATCACTACTTCTGAATCCATGACGGATTCATCCATTGATGAAGCAGCTGTAGATGGTTGGGCCAAGGACACTACCCTGAGGAATTCCTGCAGAGATGTCCTCGAGCTGAAATAACTGACTTTCAACAACCACAACCATCTTCTGATGTGTCAGGGATGACTCCAACCACCAGAGAGTTTGCCCCCCATTAATCCCAGTTTTGCTACATTTCGTTGATGCCACACTAGGTCGAATGCAGCCTTGATGTCAAGGGCTGTCACTCCTACCTCACGTCTGGGATTCAGCTCTTTTGCCCATGTTCGAACCAAAGCTGTAATAAGATCAGGAACTGAGTGACTCTGGTGGAAACTGGGCATCACTGAGAAGGTTATACCTACTGCTGATGACACCTTCCTTCATTTTACTGATGATTGAGTAGAGTGATGCGGCAGTATCTGGCTGGTTCGGGCTTGTCCTGCTTTTTGTGTACAGGACATCCATGGGCAATATTCCACATTGTCGGATTGATACTAGTGTTATAACTGTACTGGAACAGCTTGGCTAGTGAAGCAAGCTCTGGAGCACAAATCTTCAGTATTATTGCTGCAATGTTATCAGGGCACGTAGCCTTTGCGTATTCAATGTGCCAAAAGTTTCTTGACATCACATGGAGTGAATCAAATTGACTGAAGACTGTGATGCTGGGAACCTGTGGAGCCAGCCTAGGTGGATCATCTGCTGGGCACTTCTGGCAGAAGGTACATGCAAATGCTTCAGCCCTATCTCTTGCACATTAAGTGCTGGGCTCTTTCAACATTGAGGATGGGGATAATTGTGGAGCCCCTTCATCCAATAGGTTTTTTAGTTGTCTACCACCATCCACAACTGGATGTGGCAGGACTCGAAACCTTAGATCTGATTCACTTAGCTCTGTCTATCACTTGCTGCTTAAGGTGTTTGACATATTGACACCTCACCTTCAGGTGTGCCTGGTGCTGCTCCTGGCATGCCCTCTTGCACTCTCCATTGAAACAGGGTTGATCCCCTGGCTTGATGGTAATGGCTGAGTGGGAGATATGCTGAGCCATGAGGTTACGGATTGTGCTGGAGTACAATCCTGCTGCTGTTGATGGCCCACAGCACCTCATGGATGCCCAGTCTTGATGCACAACATGATGGAGGTTATTCTCAATGTGAAGGTGGGACTTTGTCTCCACAAGGACTGTGCGATGGTCACTCTTACCGATACTGTCATGGACAGATACAACTGCAGCTGGCAGATTGGTGAGGATGAGGTCAAGTATGTTTTTCTCTCTTGTTGGTTCCCTCACCACCTTCTGCAGACCCAGTCTAGCAGCTACGACCTTGAGGAGCTGAACAGTCCAATGGGTGATATCAATGATGGAGGGCATTCTCAGTGGAAGAAGTTAACTCTGGAAAGTGTAATGTACAGGATGAGCTAACTTTGGCCATCAGAGAAACAAAAGGTATCAGAGATAATGGGAACTGCAGATGCTGGAGATTCCAAGATAATAAAATGTGAGGCTGGATGAACACAGCAGGCCAAGCAGCATCTCAGGAGCACAAAAGCTGACGTTTCGGGCCTAGACCCTTCATCAGAGAGGGGGATGGGGAGAGGGAACTGGAATAAATAGGCAGAGAGGGGGAGGCGGACCGAAGATGGAGAGTAAAGAAGATAGACGGAGAGAGTATAGGTGGGGAGGTAGGGAGGGGATAGGTCAGTCCAGGGAAGACGGACAGGTCAAGGAGGTGGGATGAGGTTAGTAGGTAGATGGGGGTGTGGCTTGGGGTGGGAGGAAGGGATGGGTGAGAGGAAGAACAGGTTAGGGAGGCAGAGACAGGCTGGGCTGGTTTTGGGATGTAGTGGGGAGAGGGGAAGAGCTGGGCTGGTTGTGTGGTTCCACTCCCCCTCCCATTCTTTAGATGACATGTCCATCATGGGCCTCCTGCACTGCCACAATGATGCCACCCGAAGGTTGCAGGAACAGCAACTCATATTCCACTTGGGAACCCTGCAGCCATATGGTATCAATGTGGACTTCACCAGTTTCAAAATCTCCCCTTCCCCTACTGCATCCCTCAACCAGCCCAGTTCGTCCCCTCCCCCCACTGCACCACACAACCAGCCCAGCTCTTCCCCCCCACCCACTACATCCCAAAACCAGTCCAACCTGTCTCTGCCTCCCTAACCGGTTCTTCCTCTCACCCATCCCTTCCTCCCACCCCAAGCCGCACCCCCCGCTACCTACTAACCTCATCCCACCTCCTTGACCTGTCCGTCTTCCCTGGACTGACCTATCCCCTCCCTACCTCCCCACTTATACTCTCCACTCCACCTATCTTCTTTTCTCTCCATCTTCGGTCCGCCTCCCCCTCTCTCCCTATTTATTCCAGTTCCCTCTCCCCATCCCCCTCTCTGATGAAGGGTCTAGGCCTGAAACGTCAGCTTTTGTGCTCCTGAGATGCTGCTTGGCCTGCTGTGTTCATCCAGCCTCACACTTTGTTATCAGAGAAACAGAAGGGATTGTTGCAGAGTGGAGCTGAACATTTCAGTCAGAGGATGACTGAGGAGCTGTCAATGAAGTGATTGATGAAGCCGTATGGGAAAGCAGCAGAAGGAGGCCATTCAGCCCGTCGAGTATGCTGTGCAATTCAATGAGCCATTGGCTGAAGTAATAATCCTGATGTCCAGTCCATTCCCTATGAGCCAACATTCGGCCAATCCCAGGGTGGACCATATGGCGTGAGGCAGGCCCTGACGACCATCTGCAACAACTATCGCCCCGCAGCAACCTCGGGGGTCACCATGGTAACACACGGGCTCGGGGTCACTGGGTTCACCGCGGGGACAGCTCGGGGTCACTGCGGCCCCTTTAACTGTTACCATCACAGGCGTCACAGTGACGACAGGTTGACCCGGAAACGGAAGTGAGGATCCGGCGGATGGCGGAGAGACTGCGGCCGGGAGGATGGAGAACCGTCCCTTAGCAACCTGTGAGTGTGAGGGGCAGACCATAATAACCAGTGACACCCAGATCCTGGGGTTTAGACCTCCAGAATAATGTATCATTACTATTCATATCAGTAAACATCCCGGGGGAGGGACAGGTCTGTCCCTGTATAACACTGGGGTACAGTACCGGTGGGGGACAGGTCTGTGTCTGTGTAACACTGGGGTACAGTACCAGTGGGGACAGGTCTGTCCCTGTATAACACTGGGGTACAGTACCGGTGGGGGACAGGTCTGTCCCTGTATAACACTGGGGTACAGTACCGGTGGGGGACGGGTCTGTCCCTGTATAACACTGGGGTACAGTACCAGTGGGGACAGGTCTGTCGCTGTATAACACTGGGGTACAGTACCAGTGGGGACAGGTCTGTCACTGTATAACACTGGGGTACAGTACTGGTGGGGACAGGTCTGTCACTGTATAACACTGGGGTACAGTACCAGTGGGGACAGGTCTGTCACTGTATAACACTGGGGTACAGTACCAGTGGGGACAGGTCTGTCTCTGTATAACACTGGGGTACAGTACCGGTGGGGACAGGTCTGTCGCTGTATAACACTGGGGTACAGTACCAGTGGGGACAGGTCTGTCACTGTATAACACTGGGGTACAGTACTGGTGGGGACAGGTCTGTCACTGTATAACACTGGGGTACAGTACCGGTGGGGGACAGGTCTGTCCCTGTATAACACTGGGGTACAGTACTGGTGGGGGACGGGTCTGTCACTGTATAACACTGGGGTACAGTACCAGTGGGGACAGGTCTGTCACTGTATAACACTGGGGTACAGTACCAGTGGGGACAGGTCTGTCACTGTATAACACTGGGGTACAGTACTGGTGGGGACAGGTCTGTCACTGTATAACACTGGGGTACAGTACCGGTGGGGGACGGGTCTGTCACTGTATAACACTGGGGTACAGTACCAGTGGGGACGGGTCTGTCACTGTATAACACTGGGGTACAGTACTGGTGGGGACAGGTCTGTCACTGTATAACACTGGGGTACAGTACCGGTGGGGGACAGGTCTGTCCCTGTATAACACTGGGGTACAGTACCAGTGGGGACGGGTCTGTCACTGTATAACACTGGGGTACAGTACCAGTGGGGACGGGTCTGTCACTGTATAACACTGGGGTACAGTACCGGTGGGGACAGGTCTGTCACTGTATAACACTGGGGTACAGTACCGGTGGGGGACAGGTCTGTCCCTGTATAACACTGGGGTACAGTACCAGTGGGGACAGGTCTGTCACTGTATAACACTGGGGTACAGTACCAGTGGGGACAGGTCTATCACTGTATAACACTGGGGTACAGTACTGGTGGGGACAGGTCTGTCACTGTATAACACTGGGGTACAGTACTGGTGGGGACAGGTCTGTCACTGTGTAACACTGGGGTACAGTACCAGTGGGGACAGGTCTGTCACTGTATAACACTGGGGTACAGTACCAGTGGGGGACAGGTCTGTCACTGTATAACACTGGGGTACAGTACCAGTGGGGACAGGTCTGTCCCTGTATAACACTGGGGTACAGTACTGGTGGGGACAGGTCTGTCACTGTATAACACTGGGGTACAGTACTGGTGGGGACAGGTCTGTCCCTGTATAACACTGGGGTACAGTACTGGTGGGGACAGGTCTGTCCCTGTATAACACTGGGGTACAGTACCAGTGGGGACAGGTCTGTCCCTGTATAACACTGGGGTACAGTACTGGTGGGGACAGGTCTGTCACTGTATAACACTGGGGTACAGTACCAGTGGGGACAGGTCTGTCACTGTATAACACTGGGGTACAGTACCGGAGGGGGGACAGGTCTGTCACTGTATAACACTGTGGTACAGTACCAGTGGGGACAGGTCTGTCCCTGTATAACACTGGGGTACAGTACCAGTGGGGACAGGTCTGTCACTGTATAACACTGGGGTACAGTACAGGTGGGGACAGGTCTGTCCCTGTATAACACTGGGGTACAGTACTGGTGGGGACAGGTCTGTCCCTGTATAACACTGGGGTACAGTATCAGTGGGGGACAGGTCTGTCCCTGTATAACACTGGGGTACAGTACCGGTGGGGGACAGGTCTGTCAGTGTATAACACTGGGGTACAGTACCAGTGGGGACAGGTCTGTCACTGTATAACACTGGGGTACAGTACCGGTGGGGACAGGTCTGTCACTGTATAACACTGGGGTACAGTACAGGTGGGGACAGGTCTGTCACTGTATAACACTGGGGTACAGTACCAGTGGGGACAGGTCTGTCCCTGTATAACACTGGGATACAGTACTGGTGGGGGGACAGGTCTGTCACTGTATAACACTGGGGTACAGTACTGGTGGGGGACAGGTCTGTCACTGTGTAACACTGGGGTACAGTACCAGTGGGGACAGGTCTGTCACTGTATAACACTGGGGTACAGTACAGGTGGGGACAGGTCTGTCACTGTATAACACTGGGGTACAGTACCAGTGGGGACAGGTCTGTCCCTGTATAACACTGGGATACAGTACTGGTGGGGGGACAGGTCTGTCACTGTATAACACTGGGGTACAGTACTGGTGGGGGACAGGTCTGTCACTGTGTAACACTGGGGTACAGTACCAGTGGGGGACAGGTCTGTCACTGTATCACACTGGGGTACAGTACCGGTAGGGACAGGTCTGTCACTGTATCACACTGGGGTACAGTACCGGTGGGGGACAGGTCTGTCTCTGTATAACACTGGGGTACAGTACTGGTGGGGGACAGGTCTGTCACTGTGTAACACTGGGGTACAGTACCAGTGGGGGACAGGTCTGTCACTGTGTAACACTGGGGTACAGTACCAGTGGGGGACAGGTCTGTCCCTGTATAACACTGGGGTACAGTACCGGTGGGGGACAGGTCTGTCAGTGTATAACACTGGGGTACAGTACCAGTGGGGACAGGTCTGTCACTGTATAACACTGGGGTACAGTACCGGTGGGGACAGGTCTGTCACTGTATAACACTGGGGTACAGTACAGGTGGGGACAGGTCTGTCCCTGTATAACACTGGGGTACAGTACTGGTGGGGACAGGTCTGTCCCTGTATAACACTGGGGTACAGTATCAGTGGGGGACAGGTCTGTCCCTGTATAACACTGGGGTACAGTACCGGTGGGGGACAGGTCTGTCAGTGTATAACACTGGGGTACAGTACCAGTGGGGACAGGTCTGTCACTGTATAACACTGGGGTACAGTACAGGTGGGGACAGGTCTGTCCCTGTATAACACTGGGGTACAGTACTGGTGGGGACAGGTCTGTCACTGTATAACACTGGGGTACAGTACCAGTGGGGACAGGTCTGTCCCTGTATAACACTGGGATACAGTACTGGTGGGGGGACAGGTCTGTCACTGTATAACACTGGGGTACAGTACTGGTGGGGGACAGGTCTGTCACTGTGTAACACTGGGGTACAGTACCAGTGGGGACAGGTCTGTCACTGTATAACACTGGGGTACAGTACAGGTGGGGACAGGTCTGTCACTGTATAACACTGGGGTACAGTACCAGTGGGGACAGGTCTGTCCCTGTATAACACTGGGATACAGTACTGGTGGGGGGACAGGTCTGTCACTGTATAACACTGGGGTACAGTACTGGTGGGGGACAGGTCTGTCACTGTGTAACACTGGGGTACAGTACCAGTGGGGACAGGTCTGTCACTGTATAACACTGGGGTACAGTACAGGTGGGGACAGGTCTGTCACTGTATAACACTGGGGTACAGTACCAGTGGGGACAGGTCTGTCCCTGTATAACACTGGGATACAGTACTGGTGGGGGGACAGGTCTGTCACTGTATAACACTGGGGTACAGTACTGGTGGGGGACAGGTCTGTCACTGTGTAACACTGGGGTACAGTACCAGTGGGGGACAGGTCTGTCACTGTATCACACTGGGGTACAGTACCGGTAGGGACAGGTCTGTCACTGTATCACACTGGGGTACAGTACCGGTGGGGGACAGGTCTGTCTCTGTATAACACTGGGGTACAGTACTGGTGGGGGACAGGTCTGTCACTGTGTAACACTGGGGTACAGTACCAGTGGGGGACAGGTCTGTCACTGTGTAACACTGGGGTACAGTACCAGTGGGGGACAGGTCTGTCCCTGTATGACACTGGGGTACAGTACCGGTAGGGACAGGTCTGTCACTGTATAACACTGGGGTACAGTACCGGTGGGGACAGGTCTGTCACTGTGTAACACTGGGGTACAGTACCGGTGGGGGACAGGTCTGTCACTGTGTAACACTGGGGTACAGTACCAGTGGGGGACAGGTCTGTCACTGTATCACACTGGGGTACAGTACCGGTAGGGACAGGTCTGTCACTGTATCACACTGGGGTACAGTACCGGTAGGGACAGGTCTGTCACTGTATAACACTGGGGTACAGTACCAGTGGGGACTGTCTGTCACTGTATCACACTGGGGTACAGTACCGGTGGGGGACAGGTCTGTCCCTGTATGACACTGGGGTACAGTACCAGTGGGGACAGGTCTGTCACTGTATAACACTGGGGTACAGTACCAGTGGGGACAGGTCTGTCACTGTATAACACTGGGGTACAGTACCAGTGGGGACTGTCTGTCACTGTATCACACTGGGGTACAGTACCGGTGGGGGACAGGTCTGTCCCTGTATGACACTGGGGTACAGTACCAGTGGGGACTGTCTGTCACTGTATCACACTGGGGTACAGTACCGGTGGGGGGACAGGTCTGTCACTGTATAACACTGGGGTACAGTACCGGTGGGGGACAGGTCTGTCACTGTATCACACTGGGGTACAGTACCGGTGGGGACAGGTCTGTCACTGTATAACACGGGTACAGTACCGATGGGGGACAGGTCTGTCACTGTATAACACTGGGGTACAGTACCGGTGGGGGACAGGTCTGTCACTGTATCACACTGGGGTACAGTACCGGTGGGGACAGGTCTGTCACTGTGTAACACTGGGGTACAGTACGGTGGGGACAGGTCTGTCACTGAATAACACTGGGGTACAGTACCAGTGGGGACAGGTCTGTCCCTGTATGACACTGGGGTACAGTACCAGTGGGGGACAGGTCTGTCCCTGTATGACACTGGGGTACAGTACCAGTGGGGACTGTCTGTCACTGTATCACACTGGGGTACAGTACCGGTGGGGACAGGTCTGTCACTGTGTAACACTGGGGTACAGTACCAGTGGGGACTGTCTGTCTCTGTATAACACTGGGGTACAGTATCAGTGGGGACAGGTCTGTCACTGTATATCACTGGGGTACAGTACCAGTGGGGACAGGTCTGTCACTGTATAACACTGGGGTACAGTACCAGTGGGGACAGGTCTGTCACTGTGTAACACTGGGGTACAGTACCAGTGGGGACTGTCTGTCACTGTATAACACTGGGGTACAGTATCAGTGGGGACAGGTCTGTCACTGTATAACACTGGGGTACAGTATCAGTGGGGGACAGGTCTGTCCCTGTATGACACTGGGGTACAGTACCAGTGGGGACTGTCTGTCACTGTATCACACTGGGGTACAGTACCGGTGGGGACAGGTCTGTCACTGTGTAACACTGGGGTACAGTACCAGTGGGGACAGGTCTGTCCCTGTATGACACTGGGGTACAGTACCAGTGGGGGACAGGTCTGTCCCTGTATGACACTGGGGTACAGTACCAGTGGGGACTGTCTGTCACTGTATCACACTGGGGTACAGTACCGGTGGGGACAGGTCTGTCACTGTGTAACACTGGGGTACAGTACCAGTGGGGACTGTCTGTCACTGTATAACACTGGGGTACAGTACCAGTGGGGACAGGTCTGTCACTGTATAACACTGGGGTACAGTACCAGTGGGGACAGGTCTGTCACTGTGTAACACTGGGGTACAGTACCAGTGGGGACTGTCTGTCACTGTATAACACTGGGGTACAGTATCAGTGGGGACAGGTCTGTCACTGTATATCACTGGGGTACAGTATCAGTGGGGACAGGTCTGTCACTGTATATCACTGGGGTACAGTACAGGTGGGGACAGGTCTGTCACTGTATAACACTGGGGTACAGTACAGGTGGGGACAGGTCTGTCACTGTATAACACTGGGGTACAGTACCAGTGGGGACAGGTCTGTCACTGTATAACACTGGGGTACAGTACCAGTGGGGACAGGTCTGTCCCTGTATAACACTGGGGTACAGTATCAGTGGGGGACAGGTCTGTCCCTGTATAACACTGGGGTACAGTACCAGTGGGGACTGTCTGTCACTGTATAACACTGGGGTACAGTACCAGTGGGGACAGGTCTGTCCCTGTATAACACTGGGGTACAGTACCAGTGGGGACAGGTCTGTCACTGTATAACACTGGGGTACAGTACCTGTGGGGACAGGTCTGTCACTGTATAACACTGGGGTACAGTACCAGTGGGGACAGGTCTGTCACTGTATCACACTGGGGTACAGTATCAGTAGGGACAGGTCTGTCACTGTATAACACTGGGGTACAGTACCAGTGGGGACAGGTCTGTCACTGTATAACACTGGGGTACAGTATCAGTGGGGACAGGTCTGTCACTGTATCACACTGGGGTACAGTATCAGTGGGGACAGGTCTGTCCCTGTATAACACTGGGGTACAGTACCAGTGGGGACAGGTCTGTCACTGTATCACACTGGGGTACAGTACCAGTGGGGACAGGTCTGTCACTGTATAACATTGGGGTACAGTACCAGTGGGGACAGGTCTGTCCCTGTATAACACTGGGGTACAGTACCAGTGGGGACAGGTCTGTCACTGTATCACACTGGGGTACAGTACCAGTGGGGACAGGTCTGTCACTGTATAACATTGGGGTACAGTACCGGTGGGGACAGGTCTGTCACTGTATAACACTGGGGTACAGTACCAGTGGGGACAGGTCTGTCCCTGTATAACACTGGGGTACAGTACCAGTGGGGACAGGTCTGTCCCTGTATAACACTGGGGTACAGTACCAGTGGGGACAGGTCTGTCCCTGTATAACACTGGGGTACAGTACCAGTGGGGACAGGTCTGTCACTGTATAACACTGTTGTACAGTACCGGTAGGGACAGGTCTGTCACTGTATAACACTGGGGTACAGTACCAGTGGGGACAGGTCTGTCACTGTATAACACTGGGGTACAGTACCAGTGGGGTACGGGTCTGTCACTGTATAACAGTGGGGTACAGTACCAGTGGGGACAGGTCTGTCACTGTATAACACTGGGGTACAGTACAGGTGGGGACGGGTCCGTCACTGTATAACACTGGGGTACAGTACCAGTGGGGTACGGGTCTGTGTCTGTGTAACACTGGGGTACAGTACCAGTGGGGACAGGTCTGTCACTGTATAACACTGGGGTACAGTACCAGTGGGGACAGGTCTGTCACTGTATAACACTGGGGTACAGTACCAGTGGGGACAGGTCTGTCACTGTATAACACTGGGGTACAGTACCGGTGGGGGGACAGGTCTGTCACTGTATAACACTGGGGTACAGTACCGGTGGGGGGGACAGGTCTGTCACTGTATAACACTGGGGTACAGTACCAGTGGGGTACGGGTCTGTGTCTGTGTAACACTGGGCTGCAGTACCGGTGGGGTACGGGTCTGTGTCTGTGTAACACTGGGCTGCAGTACCAGTGGGGACAGGTCTGTCACTGTATAACACTGGGATACAGTACTGGTGGGGGACAGATCTGTCACTGTATAACACTGGGGTACAGTACTGACGGGGACAGGTCTGTCACTGTATAACGCTGGGATACAGTACTGACGGGGACAGGTCTGTCACTGTATAACGCTGGGATACAGTACTGACGGGGACAGGTCTGTCACTGTATAACGCTGGGGTACAGTACTGACGGGGACAGGTCTGTCACTGTATAACACTGGGGTACAGTACTGACAGGGACAGGGCTGTCACTGTATAACACGGGTACAGTACTGACGGGGACAGGGCTGTCTCTGTATAACACTGGGGTACAGTACTGACGGGGACAGGGCTGTCTCTGTATAACACTGGGGTACAGTACTGACGGGGACAGGGCTGTCTGTATAACACTGGGGTACAGTACCAGTGGTGAACAGGTCTGTCACTGTATAACACTGGGGTACAGTACCAGTGGTGAACAGGTCTGTTACTCTGCAACACTGGGGTACAGTACCAGTGGTGAACAGGTCTGTCACTGTATAACACTGGGGTACAGTACTGTTGGGGACAGGTCTGTCTCTGTATAACACTGGGGTACAGTACCAGTGGTGAACAGGTCTGTCACTGCATAACACTGGGGTACAGTACAGGTGGGGACATGTCTGTCACTGTATAACACTGGGGTACAGTACCGGTGGGGACGAGTCTGTCACTGTATAACACTGGGGTACAGTACTGTTGGGGACAGGTCTGTCTCTGTATAACACTGGGGTACAGTACCAGTGGTGAACAGGTCTGTCACTGTATAACACTGGGGTACAGTACCAGTGGTGAACAGGTCTGTCACTGTATAACACTGGGGTACAATATCGGTGGGGACAGGTCTGTCTCTGTATAACACTGGGGTACAGTATTGTTGGGGACAGGTCTGTCTGTATAACACTGGGGTACAGTACCGGTGGGGACGGATTTGTCTCTGTATAGCCCTGGGGTACAATATCGGTGGGGACAGGTCTGTCACTGTATAACACTGGGGTACAGTACCAGTGGGGACAGGTCTGTCACTGTATAACACTGGGGTACAGTACCAGTGGGGACAGGTCTGTCACTGTATAACACTGGGGTACAGTACCAGTGGGGACAGGTCTGTCACTGTATAACACTGGGGTACAGTACCAGTGGGGACAGGTCTGTCACTGTATAACACTGGGGTACAGTACCAGTGGGGGACAGGTCTGTCGCTGTGTAACACTGGGGTACAGTATCAGTGGGGACAGGTCTGTCACTGTATATCACTGGGGTACAGTATCAGTGGGGACAGGTCTGTCACTGTATATCACTGGGGTACAGTACAGGTGGGGACAGGTCTGTCACTGTATAACACTGGGGTACAGTACCAGTGGGGACAGGTCTGTCCCTGTATAACACTGGGGTACAGTATCAGTGGGGGACAGGTCTGTCCCTGTATAACACTGGGGTACAGTACCAGTGGGGACTGTCTGTCACTGTATAACACTGGGGTACAGTACCAGTGGGGACAGGTCTGTCCCTGTATAACACTGGGGTACAGTACCAGTGGGGACAGGTCTGTCACTGTATAACACTGGGGTACAGTACCTGTGGGGACAGGTCTGTCACTGTATAACACTGGGGTACAGTACCAGTGGGGACAGGTCTGTCACTGTATCACACTGGGGTACAGTATCAGTAGGGACAGGTCTGTCACTGTATAACACTGGGGTACAGTACCAGTGCGGACAGGTCTGTCCCTGTATAACACTGTTGTACAGTACCAGTGGGGACAGGTCTGTCCCTGTATAACACTGTTGTACAGTACCAGTGGGGACAGGTCTGTCACTGTATAACACTGTTGTACAGTACCGGTAGGGACAGGTCTGTCACTGTATAACACTGGGGTACAGTACCAGTGGGGACAGGTCTGTCACTGTATAACACTGGGGTACAGTATCAGTGGGGACAGGTCTGTCACTGTATAACACTGGGGTACAGTACCAGTGGGGACAGGTCTGTCGCTGTATAACATTGGGGTACAGTACCAGTGGGGACAGGTCTGTCACTGTATAACACTGGGGTACAGTACCAGTGGGGACAGGTCTGTCCCTGTATAACACTGTTGTACAGTACCAGTGGGGACAGGTCTGTCACTGTATAACACTGTTGTACAGTACCGGTAGGGACAGGTCTGTCGCTGTATAACACTGGGGTACAGTACCAGTGGGGACAGGTCTGTCACTGTATAACACTGGGGTACAGTACCAGTGGGGTACGGGTCTGTGTCTGTGTAACAGTGGGGTACAGTAACAGTGGGGACAGGTCTGTCACTGTATAACAGTGGGGTACAGTACCAGTGGGGACAGGTCTGTCACTGTATAACACTGGGGTACAGTACAGGTGGGGACGGGTCCGTCACTGTATAACACTGGGGTACAGTACCAGTGGGGTACGGGTCTGTGTCTGTGTCACACTGGGGTACAGTACCAGTGGGGACAGGTCTGTCACTGTATAACACTGGGGTACAGTACCAGTGGGGACAGGTCTGTCACTGTATAACACTGGGGTACAGTACCAGTGGGGACAGGTCTGTCACTGTATAACACTGGGGTACAGTACCAGTGGGGACAGGTCTGTCACTGTATAACACTGGGGTACAGTACCAGTGGGGACAGGTCTGTCACTGTATAACACTGGGGTACAGTACCGGTGGGGGGACAGGTCTGTCACTGTATAACACTGGGGTACAGTACCAGTGGGGGGGACAGGTCTGTCACTGTATAACACTGGGGTACAGTACCAGTGGGGTACGGGTCTGTGTCTGTGTAACACTGGGCTGCAGTACCGGTGGGGGACAGGTCTGTCACTGTATAACACTGGGATACAGTACTGGTGGGGGACAGATCTGTCACTGTATAACACTGGGGTACAGTACTGACGGGGACAGGTCTGTCACTGTATAACGCTGGGATACAGTACTGACGGGGACAGGTCTGTCACTGTATAACGCTGGGATACAGTACTGACGGGGACAGGGCTGTCACTGTATAACGCTGGGGTACAGTACTGACGGGGACAGGTCCGTCACTGTATAACACTGGGGTACAGTACTGACAGGGACAGGGCTGTCACTGTATAACACGGGTACAGTACTGACGGGGACAGGGCTGTCTCTGTATAACACTGGGGTACAGTACTGACGGGGACAGGGCTGTCTCTGTATAACACTGGGGTACAGTACTGACGGGGACAGGGCTGTCTCTGTATAACACTGGGGTACAGTACCAGTGGTGAACAGGTCTGTCACTGTATAACACTGGGGTACAGTACCAGTGGTGAACAGGTCTGTTACTCTGCAACACTGGGGTACAGTACCAGTGGTGAACAGGTCTGTCACTGTATAACACTGGGGTACAGTACTGTTGGGGACAGGTCTGTCTCTGTATAACACTGGGGTACAGTACCAGTGGTGAACAGGTCTGTCACTGCATAACACTGGGGTACAGTACAGGTGGGGACATGTCTGTCACTGTATAACACTGGGGTACAGTACCGGTGGGGACGAGTCTGTCACTGTATAACACTGGGGTACAGTACTGTTGGGGACAGGTCTGTCTCTGTATAACACTGGGGTACAGTACCAGTGGTGAACAGGTCTGTCACTGTATAACACTGGGGTACAGTACCAGTGGTGAACAGGTCTGTCACTGTATAACACTGGGGTACAATATCGGTGGGGACAGGTCTGTCTCTGTATAACACTGGGTACAGTATTGTTGGGGACAGGTCTGTCTGTATAACACTGGGGTACAGTACCGGTGGGGACGGATTTGTCTCTGTATAGCCCTGGGGTACAATATCGGTGGGGACAGGTCTGTCACTGTATAACACTGGGGTACAGTACCAGTGGGGACGGATTTGTCTCTGTATAGCACTGGGGTACAATATCGGTGGGGACAGGTCTGTCACTGTATAACACTGGGGTACAGTACCGGTGGGGACGGGGTCTGTCACTGTATAACACTGGGGTACAGTACTGTTGGGGACGGGGTCTGTGTCTGTATAAAACTGGGGTACAGTACCGGTAGGGACGGGTCTGTCTCTGTATAACATTGGGGTACAGTACTGGCGGGGGAAGGGTCTGTCACTGTCTCGCACTGGGGTACAGTACCGGTAGGGACAGGTTTGTCTCTGTATAACACTGGGGTACAGTACCGGTGGGTATAGTTCTGCCAGTATTGGACGTTGATAAGTTTCTGTACACATCTGCCTCTCTACTCTGTGCTTGGCTTTTAGCTTTGTTTATTTTTGTCTCATTGTTGTCTTGTTGTTCTGTGCAGTGTGGAAGAGAGGGAGTTTATCACTACATGTCCATAATTCACTTCTGAATTGCTACTTACCGTTGAACTCTTTAATCCTGCCGAGATTCACTGATGCTCGTTCACACGAATTTTCTTTGACTTTGCTGTTCTTTCTCCCCCATATTGAACTGGCATCATTTTCGCTGTACAATGTGTTGCTCTTGGCAACAGCCCCATGTTCTACTTGATTTGTGATGTCATTCCTTGGTCGGGCCATTCATACCATCGAGCCGATCCTGTCAGTCTGTTGTCTCCAAGTCATCCGTCATCACTGTCTGCACTTCCACTCTTTTGTCTTCTCCATTGCCTGATTCACTTTACACCTGCTCCCAGCTTCTGTCAGGTCAGTTGTGTCTGATCTTAATCTACCCACTGCACCCTCCTCGAGAGCATGGTGACGTGCGTTGCCTCCCCACCACCAGTCCTGTCTTCTCCCAAGGGCAGTGCCTCTCCTGTTCTCTCATGTATTTGTTTTGTATTCAATAAACGAGTGCTAGTGACTCTCAGCAAGCCTGACAGCATCTGAGAGTAAGTAGCGCCAATGTTTTGAGTCCAGTGACCCTTCTTCAGAACTTTTTCACCTTCCTGTGGTTCTATTGTCAGTTTTAATTTTAAGGTTTTGCCTCTTGCTCTGAATATCGAATTCCTCATGGTTCCCTATCTCTCTGTGCAAAATAGGATACAGGCTATACCGTTTCAGACCGAGATAGGAAGCATTCCTTCACTTGGAATGTAGCCATCGTGTGGAATTCTCTACCACAGAAGACTGTGGAGACAAAATCATCGACCAAGTATATTCAAGAATTAGCAACGTAATTGTTAGATCTGAAAGACATCAAGATGTGTTGGGAGAAAGCAGTAATGTGGCCATGAGATGAAGAAAAACAGTTTTTTTTTTTAACCATTTCATAGGATGAGGACATCACTGGTTAGGGCAGAGATAATGGGAACTGCAGATGCTGGAGAATTCCAAGATAATAAAATGTGAGGCTGGATGAACACAGCAGGCCAAGCAGCATCTCAGGAGCACAAAAGCTGACGTTTCGGGCCTAGACCCTTCACCAGAGAGGGGGATGGGGAGAGGGAACTGGAATAAATAGGGAGAGAGGGGGAGGCGGACCGAAGATGGAGAGTAAAGAAGATAGGTAGGGAGGGGATAGGTCAGTCCAGGGAAGACGGACAGGTCAAGGAGGTGGGGTGAGGTTAGTAGGTAGATGGGGGTGCGGCTTGGGGTGGGAGGAAGGGATGGGTGAGAGGAAGAACTGGTTAGGGAGGCAGAGACAGGTTGGACTGGTTTTGGGATGCAGTGGGTGGGGGGGAAGAGCTGGGCTGGTTTAGGAATGCAGTAGGGGAAGGGGAGATTTTGAAACTGGTGAAGTCCACATTGATACCATTAGGCTGCAGCGTTCCCAGGCGGAATATGAGTTGCTGTTCCTGCAACCTTCGGGTGGCATCATTGTGGCACTGCAGGAGGCCCATGATGGACATGCCATCTAAAGAATGGGAGGGGGAGTGGAAATGGTTTGCGACTGGGAGGTGCAGTTGTTTGTTGCGAACTGAGCGGAGGTGTTCTGCAAAGCGGTCCCCAAGCCTCCGCTTGGTTTCCCCAATGTAGAGGAAGCCACACCGGGTACAGTGGATGCAGTATACCACATTGGCAGATGTGCAGGTGAACCTCTGCTTAATGTGGAATGTCATCTTGGGGCCTGGGATAGGGGTGAGGGAGGAGGTGTGGGGGCAAGTGTAGCATTTCCTGCGGTTGCAGGGGAAGGTGCCGGGTGTGGTGGGGTTGGAGGGCAGTGTGGAGCGAACAAGGGAGTCACAGAGAGAGTGGTCTCTCCGGAAAGCAGACAGGGGTGGGGATGGAAAAATGTCTGGTTAGGGCAGCATTTATTTCCCATCCCCAACTGCCCAAAGGATGGTTAAGTGTCAGCCACATTGCTGTGGGTCTGGTGTCATCTGTAGGCCAGACAACCTAAGGCAATTTCCTTCCTTGAAAGGCATTATTGAACCAGATCGGCTTTTCTGACAATCAACAATGGATTCATGGGCATCATTAGATTCTTAATTCAGATTTTTATTGATTTTTAAATTCTACCATCTACTGTCGTCTGTGGATTAACAGTCCAGTTCTAATACCACTAGGCCATCACCTCCCCATGATCGTATTGAATGGTTCAAAGGGCTGAACAGCCTACTCCTGCTCCTAGTTTCTATTTGTTTAGATTTTTTCCCACCCCACCCTTGTCTGCCTTCCAGACAGACCTCTCCCTCCGCGACTCCCTTGTCTGCTCCACACTACCTCCAACCCCACCACACCCAGCACTTACCCCTGCAACAGCAGGAAGTGCTACACCTACCCCCACACCTCCTCCCTTGCCCCAAGATGACTTTCCACATCAAGCAGACGTTCACCTGCACATCCGCCAATGTGGTATACTGCATCCGCTGTACACTGTGTGGCTACCTCTACATTGGGGAAACCAAGCAGAGGCTTGGGGACTGCTTTGCAGAACACCTCCGCTCTGTTCGTGGTAAACAACTGCACCTCTCAGTTGCGAACCATTTCAACTTCCCCTCCCATTCCTTAGACGACATGTCCATTCTGGGCCTCCTGCAGTACCATAATGATGCCACCCGAAGGTTGCAGGAACAATGACTCGTATTCCACTTTGATACCATTGGGCTGCAGGGTTCCCATGTGGATTTCACCAGCCTCAAAATCTCCCCTCCCCCCACTGCATCCCAAAACCAGCCCAGCTCGTCCCTGCCTGCCTAACCTGTTCTTCCTCTCACCCATCCCCTCCTCCCACCTCAAGCCGCACCTCCATTTCCTACCTACTAACCTCATCCTGCCCCCTTGACCTGTCCGTCCTCCCCGGACTGATCTATCCCCTCCCTACCCTCCCTACTTGCCCACCTGTACTCTCCCGTGCACCTATCTTCTCTATCTATCTGATCCGCCTCCCCCTCTCTCCCTATTTATTCCAGTTCCCTCTCCCCATCCCCCTCTCTGATGAAGGGTCCAGGCCCGAAACGTCAGCTTTTGTGCTCCTGAGATGCTGCTTGGCCTGCTGTGTTCATCCAGCTTCATACTTTGCTATCTATTTACAATATGGTCCTCACTGCCCCATTTCAGCATTCCCTTCCATCTCCAATCCAGTAGTGCTGTATAACTTCCTAAATCTGTGCTATCTGCCCATGTTCATTTTGGAAATTGGCCGTTCAGGTTTCAGCCAGGCATTGCCACTAAAACACTCTGAATTCAAAGCTGCAAATCAGAATCAGGATGTCTCTGTACCTGTTCTGTACATGCAGCTTTCTCCCACATCACCAGCATATGAGCATGACTCTTTCATCATTCACCTTGACTGTAACCTGAGCAGAGACTTCTGATCTCACTTGGGCAACGTTACCTCAAATTCCACCAACATTAACCTTGGTCTCAAAAGCCTGAACAGAAATTTGGGAAGACCGAAAGCATCTATTTCACAATCTTGTTCAAAATCCCATGTCTGTTGACCTCAACATTGACACGTGTGCCCTCTGTTACTTAGAATTCCCAATGTAAAACCTTGGTGCTGACACCCAGGAATCGCTTACAGATTGGAATCTAATCAAGTGATGCAGGGCGGTTTATTCATAGAAAAGCAGATACTCGGGAGTGAGTTACGTGCAGGCTGGAATCTGGTTGAGGGGTTTAGGTGGTTTATATATAGAGTAACAGATACAATGCAACACCTTCTTTGAAATGCAAGGGTAAAGACAGTTACTGCATTCTGCTGTGTTTGGGTGTGTGAATGGGCAGGTGGACTCCAAATACAGCTGGTGATGCTATATAATCATAGACTCTTCAGCACACATTGAGGCTATTAAGTCCAATTAGTCCGCACCAACCCGCTGAAGAGCATCCTACCCTAACCCCGTAACCCTGTGTTCCCCACTGCTAACCCACCTAACCTGCACATCTTTGGACTGTAAGAGGGAACCGGAGCACCCAGAGGAAACTCAAGCAGACACAAGAATAATGTACAAACCCCAGACAGGTAACCTCCCAAGGGTGGAATTGAAGCCAGATTCCCTGGTGCTGTGAAGCAGCAGTGCTAACCACTGAGCCACCATGACACTCATTGTGTCCTCTCAGACATTTATCATAATGAGAGCTGCCATGATATGAGGGAGAGTTCACAGTTTCACTGGGTTGAGAGGAAAGAGGCTTTGCTGAGCAGTTGATGGTTGCAGAGGGATTTTGTTTCTGACTAGTGGAGGTTGTGAGCCAAGTCCTTAATGGTTTCGCTGTCTTTTTCTCTGTGTTTAGGTGCTGGCGACCAAGCCCTCTTCTCCTCTGTTTACTCAATACTCATGCAGCAACTGCCACGAGAGCCAATGGAATGGAGAAGGTATAGTATCTGGAATAGTTTATCCTCCATTTGCCTATTTGATTAGCTGTCAGCAGACTGCAAAATGCTGTAGGCCACAGACTCATGCTTAGAACATCAAACATTTGCATTCTACAGAGCTCAGTGACTGTCCTTAGTATGTGGGTGCCATTGCTTTGTTCTCTCCCTGAGTCTGAGAGAGGAGTCCTGGCAGGAGACGGATTTACCACCCTGCTTTCCAGAAAACTATCTTCCTGCAAGATTGGTTCCTTCCCCTGTCCTGTTTCAGTCTATGGCCCATGACCCTCCACCCCCATTAAACTAACAATTAATGAGATTGTTAGTTGATGGATCGGTATTAATTTTCCTAATTTAGTGAGATTCTAGAAAGTTTTCATCAGACTGGAAAGTAGAAATATGTTTGTAGAAATGTATTTAGAAATATCACAACTTTATTTAAGGAAGGAACAACACAAGGAACTATAGACTCGCTAATGTGACATTTGTCACAGTGAAGATATTAGACTTGATTTTTCAGGAGGTTACAACTGGGCATATAATGAAATTGCAAGATAATTGGAAGAGTAGCATGCTTTTATGCAAAGGAAATTGTATTTAGTTGATATATTGGAACACTGTTGAAGGAGCAACCTGCTCTGTGGATCATGGGAATGAAGGCATACCATATTTGGGTTTCCAGAAAATGTTTGACAAGATACCGCATCAAAATAGCTCACGGTGATGGGGGTAACAGCCGAATCTGTGTAAGTGGATCTGAGCGGGGACAAATCCGACAGATGAAATGTAATGCTGGAAAACATAAAATTGTTCAGGAGGAGGAATGCTGGGGTGCAGACGGGTTTTGGTGTTCACGAGTTGAAGGCTGAAGGGATTACAGAATCGCTACGGCACAGAAAAAGGCTACTCGTCTCACTATGCTCGCACCTGCGCTTCAAATTGTCATTATTACCAAGTAATACTAAGTTACTAAGTAAAGGAAAAGACAAGCCCTGGACGGATTAAAGAAGGACAAGAACATCGCTGTACCACCTGCAGACAAAGGGTGCATGACAGTGATAATGAATAAAAAAGACTACATCTCCAAAGCACAAGCACTGCTCGCCAACAAGAACACATACCGACCAGTACAAATTGACCCGACACCTCAACTAGGCAACAAAATCCTCTACACTCTACAGAAACTTAAGCAAACAGGACAGAGCCACAAAACAGACTTCTTAAGAATGAAACCTGAAAGAAACAACACACCCCAATTCTACGGCCTCCCTAAAGTGCACAAGCCCTCGGACCCATAGTCTCCCTACTAGGCACTCCATTGCACATATTCGCCAGAGAACTACAGAGAAGACTCAAGCACCGAGTCAACAAATCACTCCACTCCATCCACTCAGCCCAAGAATTCCTCAACTCCAGCAAAGACATAAAGATAGAGGACGAAGAGACCATGATATCGTTTGATGTCACCGCCCTGTTCACATCAATAGACATACCACTAGCAAGAACACAGCCCCAGGGAAACCATCTCCAAGGACAACATACTTAAACTACCAGGCCTATGCCTGACCACCCACTTCACCTTCAACGGCCAAACATAGGAGCAAATCAACGGGACACCCAAGGGATCGCCTATCTCCGGACTCCTAGCAGAAGCAGTGATGCAAAGACTGGAAAGGACTGCCCTTCCGCAAATCCAACCTAAACTATGGATACGCTACAAAGATGACACCTTTGTCATCATTAAATGGATCAAATTAGAAGAGAGACACAAACTCATAAACAACGCCCTCACCGGAATAAAATTCACCAGGGAGGAGGAGAAGAACAAACAGCTCCCATTCCTGTAAGTCATGGTAAAGCGCAAGACAAATGGGGAACTCCAAACAAAAGTACACCCAAAAGCCACACACAGAGACCAGGTACTGAACTTCAACAGTAACCATTCCAGTGCACACAAATGAAGCTGCGTGTGAACACTATTTAAAAGGGCAACAACACAGAGCTACACCAAGAAGAAGAATCCAGGCTTTCAAAGATAATGAATATCCAAAGAGCTGGGTCAGGAGATGCCTACACAAACTGCATCGGAAAGACACTACACGGCCCAACACGCTTCTCACACTACCCCATACCAGAAATACGTTCGAACTCACCCAGATGACTCCTACGGTCGCTGGGCATCAGAGTGGCACATAAGCCCATGTTATCCCTACAACAACTGCTCACCCAAACTAAGGACCCACTCCCTGCCATGGACAGGACCAATGTCCTCTACAAGTTTCCCCGCAGGGACTGTGGGAAACACTACATGGGACAAACAGGAAGGAAACTAACAACAAGGGTGCACGAACACCAGCTGGATACAAAAAGACACGATGAATACTCACTCATCTCAATCCACGTGGACGAGGAGAACCACCACGCCGACTGGGACAACACCAAGATCCTCAGACAGGCTCAGCAGAGACAGGCACGGGAATTCCTGGAAGCATGGCACTCCACAAAGCAGGCTATCAATAAACACATTGAACTCGACCCCATATACATTCCACTATGGAGGAAACCCGGAAGTGAGGCAATCCATCGCAACAGACCCCAGAGTTTAAAAACCAGGCGGGAAAACACACCGCTTCATCAGAAGTTGCACTGAGGATGTTACCCAGCACCGTAACGAAACGTCTGCGGAACAATAAATTAGCTCGACAAGGCAACCAACCTCAACAGCCTCAATTATTACCAAGCACCAATCTCCTGCATTTTTTCCCTGCCACGAAAAAAATTCTTTCGAAAAATCATCCAGTGCCTCTCTTGAATGTGTCAGTTGAACCTGCCTCCATCACATTTCCAGGTAGTGTAGCTCATGTCCTGACTACTCACTGTGTGAAGAGGTCTTGTTTTGCATCACACTTGCCTCTTTTGCGCATTTCTTTTTGTCATAGTCTTTTTGTTTTTGGAGTTTGGTTGGAATCATATCTGACATGTAGGAAGATTGTTCATTGGAGGTCAGTCATCTCAGTTACAGGAGTTCCTCAGGGTAGTGTCCTAGGCCCAACCATCTTCAGCTGCTTTATTACTGACCTTATGATGGAGGGAAGGTCAGAAGTAGGGATGTATGCTCTTAATTGCAGAATGTTCAGCACCATACTGAAGCAGTTCATGTTCAAATGTAAAAAAATATGGACACCATCCAGGCATAGGCTGACAAGTGGCAAGTAATATTTGTGCCACACAAGCTAACCATCATTCCTTGATATTCAATCACATTATCATCACTGAATCTCCCACTCAATATCCTGGAGTTACTGTTGATCAGAAACTGAACTGGACTCATTGTATAAATACAGTGGGTACAAGACCAGGTCAGATGCTCGGAATACTGCAGTAAGTAACTCGCCTCCTGACTCCTCAAAGCCTGTCGGCCATCTACTAGGCACAAGTCAGGAATGTGATGGAATACTCCCCACTTGCCTGGATGGGTGCAGCCCTAGTAACACTCAAGAAGCTTGACATCATCCAACACAAAGTCCGCTCGAATGGAACAACATTCACCAGCATTCACTCCCTCCAACACCAACGCTCAGTAGCAGCAGTGTGTCCTATCTACAAGATGCACTGCAGAAATTCACCAGATATCCTCAGACAGACTTTCCAAACCCATGGCCATTCCCATCTAGAAGAGCAAGGGCAGCTGATACATGGGAACCCCCTTCCCCTTCAAGCTCCCCTCCAAGCCACTCACTGTTCTGACTTGTAAGTATGTCGCTGAGCCTTCACTGTCACTGGTCAAAATCCTGGAATTCCCTCCCTAGGGCATTGTGCACCAATCCACCGCACATGGACTGCAGCAGTTCAAGAAGGCAGCTCACTGTCACCTTCCCAAGGGGCAACAAGGAATGGGCAATACATGCTGGCCCAGCCAGCGACACTCCTCTCCAACAAGTGAATCAAAAAAAAATACATGTCTACCTTCAGAGCATCATGCACGTAAACCTCGTGGTCCCTCTGCTCCTGTACTCCCCTCAGAGTTGTACCATTGAGACGCCATACCAAACTGTTGTATTGAGACAGAAAGTGTCATCAACCCTCAGCCAGTTTTCTCCCAAGGCTGTGCTATTAGTGTAATCACTCACATTCATGTGAAAGGGTCTCACTCCCAGGTGAGTGGACATTGTAGAAGAAGAAGCATGGAGGAGCAGTCAGTGCTAATGCATAGGCAGAGTGCACAGGTTCCACACTGAGAAGGCTGAGCTGGATGAAAAGGAGATTCTTGAGATTAGCCCACAATGCACTTCCTGGGAAGATCATTGAAGGAGCGTGGGATTGAGGCAGTTTTCGGCTGGTTGGAGAGAGATAAAGTGAAGGTCTCAGTTGGTTGGAGAGAGATAAAGTGAAGGTCTCAGCTCTAAGTTAGCCAGAGAAAGAGGGAGGGAGAGGTTCAGCTCTCAGCTGTTTAGAGAGCGTGAGGCAGCCGAATGTTAAACTTTATTTTCCCTCCTATGTTCCAGGTCCTATGGGCGGCCACCTAAGATGATCCACCTTGAAGCGAATTTTGTTCAGTTTAAAGAAGAGCTGATACCTAAAGAAGGAAACCGAGCACTTTTAACCTTCCCTTTCCTGCACCTATTCTGGACGGACTGCTGTGTGAGTATAGTGATCCGAGTGCGCCTGTGTCAGTCGGTGTCACTGAGCAGGTGCTGCTTGATCGCACTGTTGATGACATTTTCCATCAGTTTACCAATGATTGAGAGTGGGACTGATGGGGTAGTAACTGTCTGGATTGGATTTGTCCTGCTTTTTGTGTACAGGACATACCTGGGTAATTTTTCACATTGTCGGGTAGATACCCGTGTTGTAACTGTACTGGAACAGCTTGGCTAGGGGAGCTGCACGTTGTGGAGCACAATTCTTCAGTATTATTGCTGGAATGTTGTCAGGCCCATAGCCTTTGCAGTATCCAGTGTCTCCAACCGTTTCTTGATCACGTGGAGTGAATCGAATTGGCTGAAGTCTGGTATCTGTGACGCTCGGGACCGCTGGAGGAGGCTGAGATGGGTCATCCACTTGGCACTTCTGGCTGAAGATTGCTGCGAATTCTTCAGTCTTATCTTTTGCACTGATGCGCTGGCTCTTCCATCATTGACGATGTGGATATTTGTGGAGCCTCCTCCTCCAGTGAGCTGTTTAATCGTACGCCGCCATTCATGACTAGATGTGGCAGGACTGCAGAGCTTAGATCTGATCCGTTGGTTGTGAATTAGCTTATCTGGGTCTCCTTACCCTGTTCGAACCATATAACATTAAAAAAAACAAGCAAAGCAGAATAGCCAGTCAGCCTTTCAAGCCTGCTTCACCATTTAGTATAGTCATGGCTGATCATTCAACTCAGTCCCCTGTTACGCTTTCTTCCGTTGATCCGATTTAACTCTGACACCTTTCTAATGCCTTCCTGAAAACATTGTGTTTAAGATGCTTCCTCACTTTACTCCTGAATGACTTTGAGCCTATCTCAAAATTAGAATTAATGTTCTGCACACAAGTAGCCCTGTTTGGTTGATGCCTCATTTTTCAGGTGTGCCTGGTGCTGCTCCTGGCATACCCTCCTGCACTGTCCATTGGACCAGGTAGAGCCCCTGGCTTGATGGTAATGGTTGAGTGGGGAATATGCCAGGCCGTGAGGTTGCACATTGTGGTGGAGTACAGTTCTGGTGGGGGGTGTTGTTAACTCATAACTTGACTTATGGTGTACAGTCCCCTCGACTGAGTGAGAGACCACTGCCAGAGTTGATGGCCTTGCTGTGCAGTACTATATCCCTGTGTGGTATGTGAAACATATTCTCTAATTTCACTATTCTAGGACACTGAGGTTTACAAAGCAACTGCAAAGGATGAGATCACAAAATGGCAAAACATTTTAAAAGCATACAGCAGCTCTGATTGGCTGATTGTTGTCGTGGAGAGTGATGCCAAAAAAAAGAATAAAACCAACATTCTCCCACGGACATCGATCGTTGACAAGATCAGAAATGACTTCTGCAACAAACAAAGTGACAGGTAGCAGAATCCACTGTTTCTCACCCTCATTGCAAAAAAACCCAACCCCGAATGGAAATGGTTGCTCTGCCTGTAATTTCCTAATCTGGCCGTGTCTGCCTGTCTCTCTTTCTGACTTGTCATTTTCTCTGACAGATGTGTAGTGCTGACAGATCCCCTGAAGGATTCTTCCCGCACTCAGGACTCTTGGAATGCTTTCTTCACTAAGCTCCGCACTCTGTTGCTTATGTCATTCACCAAGAACCTGGGAAAATTTGAGGATGACATGAGAACCATGAGAGAGAAGAGGACAGAGGCAGGCTGGAGTTTCTGTGAATATTTTATGGTTCAGGTACGGTTGCCCGAGTCTAGGACAGTTTATTCGGATTTTCTCTCACTGCCAAAAGAGGAAAATGTTGCCTGTCAGCCTGGTTGTGTTTGACTGAAGCAGCAAAAGCTGATTCACTGGGAGCAGGAGCAGCCATGGAGCTCTGCATGAGGCCTGGAGTGTCTGTGTTTTCCAGCAAGATTAAGTGAAGGGTAGAGAGTAATATGAACTGTGATCTACTGTGGGCTTATTTTTCTCGCTTTTGTTGTCTCTTGCCATCTCGCACGCTCTCGCTGTCTTGCACTCTCTTTCTCCAATGAAGCTCACTCTGTGTCCCTCCAACTCTCTTTTTTTCTATGGCCTTTTCTCCCTGACACTTCCTTTCTTTAAGGTGAGAGGGGAAAGATTTAAAAGGGGCCTAAGGGGTAACATTTTCCTGCAGAAGGTGGTGTGTGTATGGAATGTGCTGCTGGATGAAGAGATGGAGGTTGGCACAAATACAACATTTAAAAGGCATCCGGATAAGTAAATGAATAGGAAGGTTTTAGTGGGATATGGGCCAAAGGTTGGCAAATGGGACTAGGTTCCATTTGGTCAGCACAGATGAGTTGGACAGAGTCTGTTTCTGTGCTGTATGACTGTCTCGGACTCTCTTCCCTCCCATCTCACTGTTTCTGTCTCTTTCTCTTTCCTTCTCCCCTCACACCCCTGAGATGTGAAGAATGCTCACTCTGTAGCTAGTGCACTGCTACAGCCCTCACTCCCTCCAGCAGTACAGAGTAGTTGCTGTGTGTCATGTACAAACATGATTGTGTGTGTGTGTGTGTGTGTGTGTGTGTGCGCAGCTTTGCTGATAATGTTTCTGTTTCTTGTGAAGGAGGAGTTAGCGTTTGTGTTTGAGATGTTGCAACAGTTTGAGGATGCCCTAGTGCAGTATGATGAACTCGATGCACTCTTCACACAGTACGTGGTCAACTATGGTGCTGGAGGTGAGTGTTAGTTTGGCTTTCCCCAGTTAAGCAGAGAAGGGATCCTGAACTTTCCACATCTGACTTAGCACCTCACTAACAGCTAAAGGGTTTCAAAAGTAGCTTCAGTCCTGAGGGTCGAAGGAAATGAGCGTATAAGCGAGAATGTACGTGCAACAAGATAAACTAAATATTACAGCCAAATATTGCCTCTTCACATTTCCCAAACTGAGTGTCTCATTCTTCTTCCCTCACCGCTGAGGTTAACTGGATAAACCTGCCTAATCCTGGCCTGTCTGATATTTGCTGCTCTTCCCTTGTATTTCAGATGGGGCTAATTGGCTGACCTCTTTCTGCCAGCCAGTTCGAAGCTGGAATGGGCTGGTGCTTCGCAAACCGATTGACATGGAGAAGAGGGAGCTGATCCAGAAGAACAAGGCCACCTTGCTGGATCTGCGTAGCTATCTGTTCTCAAGGCAGTGCACTCTGCTCGTCTTCCTGCAGAGACCATGGGAGGTAGCACAGCGAGCCCTTGAGCTTCTACACAACTGTGTCCAGGAGCTGAAGCTGCTTGAGGTACCTGCCGACTGGTCTAGCAAAGAGCGAGGGGAGACTATCACTGAAAATGAGTTTAATGACGAGATCTCAGGATTTTCTCATTCTCTTGTAACACAGCTGAATGGAACAACAGCTGATGGGAAAGGATGTCAGAGGGAAGGCCCCATTAGATTGGAATACAGGAAGTCCTTTATTGCAAAACTGAGGGAGATAAGAAGAAATAGAAAACTAAAGGCTGGCTAGCTTAGTGTCTGTCATAGGGAAGGTGATAGAATTCATCATTAAAGAGCTTAAAAATATTCAAGGATTCTGCTTCCCTGTCTTCTCGGGGAGAGAGTTCTAAAGACTCAAGACCCTCTGAGGGAGAACGTTGAATTTAATTTATGTAATCTTAAATAAACTTCTTCAGGGTTGACTATACCACAATTTTGGTATCATCTGCAAATTTACTAATTATGCTTCCTAAATTCTCATCTAAATTCTTTATATAAATCGCAAACAAAAGTGGATTCAGCTCCGAACCCAATGGTCACAGGCCTCCAGTCCAAAAAAAATCATCTACCACCATCCTCTGTCTCCCACCATCACACCAATTGGCAAACTCTTCCTGAATCCCAAGTGATCGAACTTTACTATCAGTCTACCATGCAGAACCTTGTCAGAGGCTTTACTGAAGTCCTTGTAGACAATGTTTACCACTCAGCCCTCGTCAATATTTTTAGTTCTGTCCTGAGAAAACTGAATCAAGTTTGTGAGACATGATTTCCCACACACATGCTGACTATCCCTAATCAGTCCTTGTCTCTCAGAATCCCATCCAACAGCTTACTCGTCACTAAATGTCAGACTCACTGGTCTGTAGTTCCCAGGCTTTTCCTTACAGCCTTTCTTAAGTAAAAGCACAACATTAGCCACCCTCTGACACTTCATCTGTGGTTATAGTTGATATAAAGATTTCTGGTAGGGGCCCCATAATTTCCTCCCTAACTTCCCACAATGTCCAGGGATACAGTTGATCAGGACCCAGAGATTTATCCACCTTAGTTTTTTAAGACCTTCAGCACCACCTGTTCTGTAATGTGGACTGTTTTCAAGACATCAGTATTTATATTCCCAAGTTTCCTAGTGTCCATGACCTTCTACACAATAAAAGCTGATGCAAAATCTTTGTTTAATATCTCTCCCATCTCCTGTGGTTCCATACGTAGATGACTTCGTCAATCTCTAAGGGGCCCTATTTTCTCCCTTGTTGCTCTTTTGCTCTTAATGTACTCGTAGAATCTGTCTTTGCATTATCCTAAACCTTATCTGCCAAGGCTACCTCGTATCCCCTTTTTGCCTCCTGGTTTCCCTCTTAAGAATGCCCCTACACCCGTTATACGCTTTGAGAGATTCACTTGATCCAGTTGTTTGTATCTGGCATAAGCCCCCTTTTCTTGACCAGACCCCCAACATATTTATTCATTGTTCCCCGCTCCTACCAGCCTTAGCCTTCACTTTAACAGGTACATACTACTTCTGAACTTTCATTATCTCATTTTTGAAAACCTCCCACTGTCAATTCTCCCTTTATTTGCAAACAGTTTACTCCAGTCAACTTTTGAAAGTTCCTGCCTCATACCATCAAGAATTGCCTTACTCCAATTAAGAACTTTCGCCTTTATTCAAGGCCTGTCTTTTTCCATAACTATTTTAAAAATAATAGAATTGTGGTCACTGGTTCCAAAGTGTCCCTCCACTTCCACTTCATAGAACATAGAACATTACAGCACAGCACAGACCCTTCGGCCCTCAATGTTGTGCCGACCTGTCATACCGATCTCAAGCCCATCTAACCTACACTATTCCATGTACGTCCATATGCTTGTCCAATGACGACTTAAATGTACCTAAAGTTGGCGAATCTACTACCGTTGCAGGCAAAGCTTTCCATTCCCTTACTACTCCCTGAGTAAAGAAACTACCTCTGACATCTGTCCTATATCTTTCACCCCTCAATTTAAAGCTATGCCCCCTCGTGCTCGCCGTCACCATCCTAGGAAAAAGGCTCTCCCTATCCACCCTATCTAACCCTCTGATTATTTTATATGTTTCAATTAAGTCACCTCTCAACCTTCTTCTCTCTAATGAAAACAGCCTCAAGTCCCTCAGCCATTCCTCGTAAGACCTTCCCTCCATACCAGGCAACATCCGAGTAAATCTCCTCTGCACCCTTTCCAAAGCTTCCACATTCTTCTTATAATGCGGTGACCAGAACTGTATGCAATACAGCAACTTCAGTCAGTTGTCCTGCTTATTTCACAAAAGAAGGCCAGATTTTAACAAACTCCTTACCATCCAAATCTTTAACGCTATGGCAGTCCCAGTTAATGTTTTGGAAAAGTTAAAATCCGCTACTATTCTTATTCTATTATTACTATATAAAGAGCTGAGATCTCTTTATATATTTGTTCGTTAGTTTCCTACTGACTATTGTGGAGGGTGGGGGGTCCATAGTACAATCCCATCAAGGTCATCGTCCCCTTCTTATTTCTGAGTTCCATTCATGTACCTTCACTGGACCATTTCTCAGAAATATCCTCTTTAAACAAAGCACTAATGTTTTCCCTAATTTAAAAACACCATTCCCCTTCCTCTCTTGTCTCCCTTTCTGTAACATCTAAACTCTGGAAGATTGAGCTGCCAGTCCTATCTCTCCCTCAGCCATGTTTCTGCAATAGCAATGTCCCATGTTCCCAGTCACGCCCTGAGCTTGAGACAAAAAAAAACTGCAGATGCTGGAATCCAAGGTAGACAAGCAGGCGGCTGGAAGAACACAGCAGGCCAGGAAGCATCTGGAGCAGAGGAGCAGTCAATGTTTTGGCTAATATTCTTCTTCATGCCCTGAGTTTGTCTCCCTTATCTCCTAAGACCCCTTCCATCGGAATAAAAGAAGTTTAATTCTTCAGTTACCTCATTCTCTGCCTTGCTGTTGCCTGCCTTTTCTAATTAACTTTCTGTCTTTAACTTCTCAACCATCCTCCTCTGTCTTTCTGTTGTCACTGCTTCTTGGGATCTGCAACACCCCACATTCCAACACATGCACACACATCCAAATAGCACCAGTACGTCGCCCTACCTCGATGTTAGTGCCCTTCCAGTTCAGGTGAAACATTCCCTTTTGAACAAGTCTTTTCTGCCCCAAAAGAGATCCCAGTAATCCAAAATGTGAACCGTTGTCCATTACACTAGTTCTACTGTCATTGATTTATCTGCCCTATTTTATTCCTACTGTCAGTAGCACATGGTGCCAGGTGTAATCCAGAGATTACTACCTTTTGAGGCCCTGCTTTTTAATCTCCTGCCTAATTTCCTATAATCACCCTGCAAAGTCTCAACCCTTTCCCTCACTATGTCATTCTGGCCAATGTGTACAACAGCCTCCGGCTTCTCACTCTCCCCTTTGACAATATGCTTCAACTGCTTTGAGATGCCTTTGTTTAAAGTGATTGGCAAAATTAAACGGGACTCATTTTGTTTCCAGTGAGTAGTTCTGATCAGGCAAGTTCTGCCTGATCACATAGTGGAAGCAGGTTCAGTCTTGTCTTTCTAGAAGGAATTTTGTTATTGTCTGATTAGATAAAATGCGATGGGAATTGAGGGCAATGACGAGAACATGAAAGGGTGGGACTGAACGTAGTTACAATGGATGGAGTGGCCTGTTCCTTGATGGTGAACTTTCTGAGACCCTGTGACTTGTTGGTTCCCTGTCCAGGTCTCTGTTCCAGTTGGAGCCCTGGATTGCTGGGTCTTCTTGAGCTGCCTTGAGGTCCTGCAGAGAATTGAAGGCTGTTGTGATCAAGCCCAGTTGGAGAATAATTATTGCCACACTGTCGGACTTTGGAGTTATGCTACAGAAAAGGTACTTCAATGTCTTGGTAGCTGAGTCATGCTGTGATCAGAACGCCTTATCTGGTTGGGGTTATAAGCACATTCTAGAGCCATGAGGTGGTTGTGGAAGTGATGGCCTGGGGATAGGAGGGATGTGCTGGGAATTAGTCGTTGCCTGAGGTGAGTCTGTACCCTGTCTGAGTGAGCCAGGGCAGTCTCCAGCTGGGTGACCATCTCAGCTTCTCCCTTGCTGCTGAGTGATGGATCATCGATCTGATATTGCCCCGTGGCATCTCAATGTGAGCTGATATAGTGCAGCGTTTACCCCCTAATGGACTGGGAGGGAGTTCTGTTCAAAGGCCTCTTGGGATCCATCTGTTTCTAATGTTCTGGGAGCACAAGGTCGGTGGCTAGTTTACGCAGACATGCTGTGTGTATGTGACATTACACTAACCTAGTCTACAATAAACCTTGTGCTCTGTAAATCCATCAGCTGCAATCCTTGGGTTACCTGTGTGGTCTGATCTCGGAGAAAGGACCAAATTCTGAAGAGCTGAACAGGACGGTGGACGTTTTGGCAGGACTGGGAGCTGAGCACCCTGAAACCGGTAAATAGCTCCCTGCAATGTTTTCTTTCTCTCTCTCTCTCTCTCTCTCTCTCTCTCTCTCTCTCTCTCTCTCTCTCTCTCTGTTTGTGTATGCATTTGGTTCATACAAAGTGATGAATTTCACTTGGAGTTGTTTTGATGTGAGTGGGGGCTAACTGAGAGGGTGCTGCCTGGGAATGAGTGCTGGATTCAGCAGTAACATCGAGTGAGCAGACAGCCCTACCTATGGGTGTTGAAAAGATGTATCAAATTGTGGGGAAGACAGGGGTGGGGATCCCTCATCTGAGACAGAAATAAAGATTTTTGTTTTTCTCTGAGGATCTTGATTCTTTGCAACAGTGGCAAGGCCCCATTGTTTATTTGTAAGGCTGAGGTAGATAGACCCTTGCTAGACAAGAGTGTGTTGGAAGGTATTCAGGGTTAGGTGGGAGTGTGGGTTTGAGGTTACAGTAAGATTAGCCACAATCTTATGAACTGGCAGAACAAGCTTGAGGGGCTGAATAGCCTGTTCCTGCTCCTTCTCCTTGTTCACTTCTTTGTAAGTTTGCTGTAACACTGGGATTGTCTCTATATGTCTCTCGCTCTTCACTGCCAGTTGTCTCTGGGAGGATTGTTGGGCTGTACGCTGTGTGCTGCAGTGGTCTCTTGTGGGGACACTCGGTAATGCATCACTATTACTCAATGAATGTGAGAGATAGTAGGAACTGCTGATGCTGGAGGATCTGAGATAACAAGATTTAGAGCTGGATGAACACAGCAGGCCAAGCAGCATCAGAGAAGCGGGAAGGCTGAAGTTTCGGGTCTGGACCTTTTTTTCAGAAATGGGGGAGGGGAAGAGAGAGGGAGGCAGATGGAAGACGGATAAAGGAGCAGATAGGTGGAGAGGAGACAGACCGGTCAAAGAGGCGGTTGTGGACCCCGTAAAGGTGAGTGTAGGTGGGGAGGTAAGGAGAGGGTAGGTCAGTCCAGGGAGGACAGACCGGTCAAGGGGTTGGGATGAGGCTGGTAGGTATGAGATGGGTGTGGGACTTGAGGTGGGAGGAGGAGATAGGTGGGAGGAAGGACAGGTTAGGCAGGCAAGGGCGAGCTGGGCTGGTTTTGGGATGTGGTGGGGGAAGGGGAGATTTTGAAGCCTGTGAAGTCCACATTGATACCATTGGGCTGCAGGGTTCCCAAGCGGAATATGAGATGGTTTTCCTGAACTTTTGGGTGGCATCATTGTGGCACTGCAGGAGGCTGAGGATGGACATGTTGTCCAAGGAATGGGAGGGGGGAGTGGAAATGGTTTGTGACTTGGAGGTGCCGTTATTTATTGCGAACCGAGCATAAGCAGTCTCCAAGCCTCCGCTTGGTTTTCCCGATGTAGAGGAGGCCACAACGGGAACAGCAGATACAGTATACCACATTGGCAGGTGTGCAGGTGAACATCTGCATGATGTGGAAGGCCTTCTTGCAGCCTAGACTGTGGTTGAAAGGGGAGGTGTGGGGGCAAGTGTAGCACTTCCTGCTGTTGCAGGGAAAAGTGCTGGGTGTGGTGGGGCTGGAGGGGAGTGTGGAGCGGACAAGGGAGTCACAGAGAGAGTGGTCCCTCCAGAAAGCAGCTAAGGGTGGGGATGGAAAAATGTCTTTGGAGGGATCAGATTGCAGATGGTCGAAGTGTCGGAGGATGATGCGTTGGATCCGGAGGTTGGTGGGGTGGTATGTGAGGACGAGGGGGATTCTGTTTTGGTTGTTATTGTGGGGAAGGGATGTGAGGGATGAATTGTGGGAAATGTGAGAGACATGGTCAAGGGTGTTTTTGACCACTGTGGAGGGGAAGTTGCAGTCCTTGAAAAACAAGGACATTTGGGATGTCTGGGAGTGGAATGCCTTCTCCCAGGAGCAGATGTGACGGAGGCAGAGGAATTTGGAATAGAGGATGGCATTTTGCAGGAAGGTGGGTGGGAGGAGGTGTATTCTTGGTAGCTGTGGGAGTTGATAGGTATGAAATAGGTTCAGAGATAGTAAGCACTGCAGATGCTGGAGAATCTGAGATAACAAGGTGTAGAGTTGGATGAACACAGCAGGCCAAGCAGCATCAGAGGGGCAGGAAGACTGACGCTTCGGGCCTAGACTGAAACATCAGCCTTCATGCTCCTTGGCCTCCTGTGTTCATCCAACTCTACACCTCGTTATCTTAGGTTTGAAATAGGTATTGGTTTCCAGGTGATGCCAGAGATGGAAACAGAGGGGTACCGGAAGAGGAGAGAGGTACCGGAGATGGTCCAGGTGAACTGAAGGTTGGGGTGGAAGGTGTTAGTGAAGTGGACGAACTGTTTGAGCTCCTTGTGGGAGCACGAGGCGGTGCCGATACAGTCATCGATGTAACGGAGGAAGAAGTGGGGTTTAGGGCCAGTGTAGCTTCGGAAGAGGGATTGTTCCACTTATCCTACAAAGATTCCTCCCACTTCCTACAGACAAAAGGGGTGGCCATGGGAACCTGCAAAAGCCCAAGCTATGCCTGTCTCTTTGTAGGATACAAAGCTCCTGCTCCTCTGATGCTGCTTGGCCTGCTGTGTTCATCCAGCTCTACACCTTGTTATCTCAATGATTGTGACTGCTGTAGAGGTAAGTTGCACACCATCAAAATTCAGCACGCCTTTCAGACTTACCCCCTGAGCAAACATCCAGCACCTACAGACAAAGTGGAACAAAGAGCTGCAGATTCTGGAGGTCTGAAACAAAAGCAGAAATCACTGGCAGCGTCAGTGGAGAAAACAGAATTAATATTTCAAGTCTGATAACTCTTTCTTTATTAGAACCTACAGACAAGTCTTGACCCCACTGCAGTACAGTGTTTGGCATTAACACCCAGAGGCAATAAAATTCATATGCACTCCATTTTAGATCAACAATCCTCTGGTGCTGGTATGGAAAACTCTAATTCGATCCTTTCCTTGTTAAAACTGAATTGATTGTCGTGGACTTACCTGACCCCACTTTGAGGTGACTGTAGTGTCACGTCCACTCTACATCAGATTTACAAGCCATCCTCTACATCTACATTTCTGCACTCAAGACAATTTGCCTGTCCTTGAACATTGTTGAAACAAAACTTATATCAGCCCAGACCTGGTCATGCTCATATTCTACCTCCCACAGTCATTAACTGAGGAACTTTGGAATATGTTGGTCTTCTCAGACCTTGGCAACATTGTGTCTGAACAAAGCTACCACTGATGAGGGTATCCAACGCTGGACCAGCTGAGGCACTTCAATCTTTTACAAGCTACGGCTGAGAGTGTTTGGTAACAAATACCTCCATAAGTCAACAACAGTCCTCATGTACAGAGCAGTGGTCATCGCTACACACTGTACTGTAGTAGGACCTGCTCTGTCTGTGACACAAGATCATTAGAGAAGCGTGTCTCTTGCATCTTACAGATTCAGTGGGAAGACCATTTAACAAATGTTAGTATTCTTCTTGAGGCCAGTTCCACAAGCATACAGGGAAAACTCCTGCAAAATCAACTTGGAGAGGCTGACACTGTGTACTCATAGTCTGAAACACTGTCTCTCGGTTTCTCAGTCCTTACGTGGCCAAAGAAAATGCACAAAGATTTTCTGAAGCTTTCCCCGAAGTTCAGCAGCTTTGAAGTTGAAGTCAGAGGATCTTGTTCCCAGTTGTCCAAAATATCGGCAACTTGTCCATCAAGCTGTTTTGTGCTTTGAGTCTAAAAGCCTTAACGATGAGGCAGAGACAGGAAGACAAGAAAGCGAATCCTGCCCTCTGCCTCTCACTGCCTCATAGATCCTCGTGTTTGGATCAACCTGTTCTGTCATGTGAAGACCCATGAGAGAAACATGACTCATCGTAGATGTAATTCTTCAATTGAGGGACAATGAGATGACCGCTGCTGCAGGTCACCTTGTGTCTTCTAGCATTTATCCAAGTATGATAATGTCCAGCTGTGTATCATGAATGCTTATTCTGTAGGGAATGCAGCAACTTGTGGATTTATACAGGGCTTTCAGTATCCTGTATGTTCCAGGCAGAGTCAGCTATATCAGAGATATAATGTGGCTGCAAGGCATCTTGATGAGATGGGAGCAGCTGAGATTAAAGGGGTTCAGAAATCAGCATCAAGGCGATGGGAGGTTGTGCGAACCAAAGGGATAGATAGAGAAGCTGTGGGGCAGACGGCTCACCAGACGATTATGTTGATCTGTGTAAACTGTAAACATTTAGATGCAACTGCTGGTCTTTTACTACTTCAATATAAATGAAAGACTGATATCACCTCCTGTGCTCTTTTTCAGCAAACAGCCCACAGAGTCCATATAAGACCCTGAATGAAGCACTGTCATCTGTTCAGGCTTTTGAAAAGCATTACTTGGTGAGAATGCTCTTGCAAAGTAGGCCCTAGTAAGATTAGGTGTGGGTGGGTGTGTTTGAGTGTGGGTGTAGGGAGAGCAGGAAGAGAATCCTGCCTGTGATCCTGCACACTGTGCAATTGAGCGTCAGTGGTGGAGGGAGTGGATGTGGTGCCAATCAAGGGGTTGCTTTGGTGTCAAGCTTCTTGTGTGTTGTTGTGGTCCCCTCGCCCAGGCAAGTGGGGAGTATTCCGTCGCACTCCTGACTCGTGCCTGACATGTGGCCATGCTGTTTCTTGATTCACTAATCTCACTGTGTCTTCAATTTCTAGGAGCTTTCACTTACTGCCTTCAACATGTACAAAACCATTGGACAAATACGCTCAGCTCAGCTGCTAGGGAAGGATCTTGCTGATTTCTACATGTACGTAAATGAAATGTTCTAGAACAAGCCATTCCAATGCGTGATGGGCTTTGGCTCCTGCAGTTGTCTCTGTGACCGAGTGGAGCAGAGTGACAGAATAACAGTCTCATTGTATCAGGAAGTGGCATGTTGTGGTGTGAGTGCTTGAGACTGAATAGAGAATGAATGGCTGGCTTTTCCAAAGAGAGACCTCCATCACAGCTCTCCCCCAGCTCCCAGCCCCACCGCGGGAAAGTTAAACCTCCAAAATAAAACAAAACTTTGGATGCTAAAAATCTAAAACAAAAAATGAAAATCACTGGAGAAAGTCAGTAGCATGTGCGGAGAGAAAGCAGAGTTAACATTTGGATCCACTGACCCTTGCACAGACCCTTCCTTGAGTCATTGAACATGAAACGTTACCTCTGTTTCCTTCCAAAGTAAGTTAACCCTCCATGGGCTGCCTGCATTCCCCTGATGGTAAAGACAGTGAGATCAGAGAGCCACAATCACAAAGACTTGGCCTGTTTACCCTGAACTTACCCCAGAAATCATTGTGTTACACCTAGGATCACTCCCGTGCTAGTCCTGCCCACCCGGGATCACCCCATGCTAGTCCGACATGATTCTCCAGGAGCCTCTCGGAGCTAGTGTAAACTGTCCTGGAATGGGGAGGGGGGCGGAGAGAGGTTAACACAACTGGGGGCATGAGCCAAATTTCTGAAATCCAGTTCTGCGATAAAAGCAATTTCCTGCTTGACCTTCTTGGTTTAATGGTCTGGAATCAGATTGTTTGTTTGTTTTTCTAACATTAGGCATAAAGGGGAGCCTCAGAAAGCATCCTTGTATCTCCAGGAGGCACTGAAGACGTACCAGACTGAAGGCTGGACCTTGCTAACTGCCCACACCAGGAAACAACTGGCAGAATGTCAGAAACAGCTTCAGCAGACCCAAAAGTATCCTTCTGCACACATAGCTGCCTCAGGGACATTCCCCCACTCTCAGCACATAACCACACCCAGCTATCCCTCAGCACCCTCCTCTCTCAGCTCATCCACTCCTTCTAAATTACCCTCCCCTCCAACCCAACCAAACTCCCCTGCTGGCCCTCAGAGGCATGAAGCCCTGGCTAAGATATTAAATACTTCACTGGCCACAGGTGAAGTGTCAGATAGCTTATGTTCAAGAAGGATTTGGTGATATATATATATATATATATAAATAAATGACTTGGATGAAAACGTAGGTGGGTGAATCAGTAAGTTTGCAGATGACGCAAGATCCGTGGAGTTGTGGATTGTGTGGAAGGTTGTCAAAGGATCCACTGGGATATTGATCAGTTGTAGATATGGGCAGAGAAATGGCAGATGGAGTTTAATCCAGGTAAGTGTGAAGGTGCTGCTCTTTGGGAGATCAAACGTTAAGGGAAAGTATACAGTTAATGGCAGGACCCTGAACAGCACGAATGTACAACGGAATCTTGGCATTCAGGGAGGTAGCTCCCTGAAACTGTAAAGAAGGTGTATGGCATGCTTGTCTTTATTGGTCGGGGAATTGAGTACAAGAGTCAGGATGTCTTGTTGCAGCTTTATAAGACTTTGACCAGGCTACACTTAGAGTATTGCGTTTAACTCTGGTCACCACATTACAGGAAAGATGTGGAGGCTTTGGAGAGGGTGCAGAAGAGATTTGCTAGGATAGAGGGTATGAACTATAAGGAGAGGCTTAAAAAAAACTCAGGTTATTTTGTCTGGAGCAGCGGAGGTGAGCGGAGACTTGATAGAAGTCAATACAATTATGAGATGCAGAGATAGGATTGACAGCCAGAATCTTTGTCCCCCCCAGAGTTGAAATGTCTAATACCAAGGGACATGCATTTAAGGAGGTAGAGGGAAGGTCAAAGGAGATGTGATGGGCAAGATTTTTTACACAGAGTGGTAGGAGTGTGGAACATACTAACACAGGGGTAGTGGTGAAAGCAGATACTATATTCTAGATAAGCCCATGGATATGGAAGTAGTGGAGGAAAATAGACCAAGGGGAGGCAGAAGGGATTAGTTCAATTTGGCATCATGGGCTGAAGGTCCCATTCCTTTGCCATACTGTTCTATGTTCTAAGGGCAGCAGGGATAGGCCAGGTAACTGGCTGAAACTCAGCAGCATGTGTGGAGCGAAAGCAGAGTTAATGTTTGGATCCACTGCCCGTTCCATAGACCTTTCATTGACCCATTGAACTTGAAACAATATCTCTGCTTTCTTCCAAAGAAAGTTAACCCTCCATGGGCTGCCTGCATTCCCCTGATGTTAGCCTGACATCAGTGGCCGAGAAATTATTGGAATAAATTCTGATGGACAGGATTAATCGGGGATAGTCAGCATGGCTGTGTTAGAGAGAGATCCTGTCTGACTAATTTAATTCAGGTTTTTGAAAAGGTGACTATATTGATGAAGGTAGTTAGATTGTTGTGGCCTAAATGGACTTCAGTAGGAAAAGGTCCCACGTGGAAGACTGATCCAGAAGATAAGAGCCTATGGGATCCAAGACAAATTGGCAACTGGATCCAAAATTGGCTGCAAACAGGGGACGAAGAGTGTTGGTGGAGGGTTGTTCTTGTGAGTGGAAGCCTGTAGCCAGCAATGTAGCATAGGGATTGGTGCTGGGTCCTTTGCTGTTTGTTATGTACATTAATGATTTGGATGTGAATGTAGAAGGTATAATTAGTAAGTTTGCAGATGACATGATGTTGATAGTGAGGAGGATGGTCTCAGCTGTTAAAGCAATGACAGATTTTAATTCCATCCGGTAAGGATGAGGTAATGCGTTTTGGGAGGTCGACAAGGGAAGGATGTACACAATGAATGTAGGTCCTTCGGAGTACCAAGGAACAAAGGGACTTTGGTGTCCAAGTCCATAGATCCCCGAAGGTATCAGCCAGGTAGACAGGATGGTGATGAAGGCATACAGGATGCTTGTCTTCGTGAGCCAGACGTAGAATAAAGGAACAAGGAAGTAATGTTACACTTGATAAAACATTGGTTAGGCCACAGGTGGAATAATATCTGCAGTTCTGGGTCACCACACAATCAGAAGGATGTTACTGCCCTGGAGAGTGTGCAGAGGAAATACACCGGGATATTGCCTGGGATGGAAAGGCTCCGTAATGAGGAGAGACTGGGTTTGTTTTCCCAGTAGCGGAGGAGGCTGACGGGGTGGGGATCTGATTGAGATATACAAAATAATGAGAGGCACAGATGGGGTTGATCGTGAAGATCTTTTTCCCCGTGGCAAACATGTTTAAGACCGGGGGTATGAGTTTAAGAGTGAGGGTAAGTGGTTTACAGGTTGCCTGAGGAAATTTCTTTTCACTCACAGGGTATTAGAAATTTGGAATGTGCTGCCTGAGAGCGTGGTGGGGGCAGATACCATCACAACATTGAAGTAGCATGTGGATGGGCACTTAATCTGGTTGCCACATTACCAAAAGGATGTGGATGCTTTGGAGATGGTGCAGAGGAGATTCACCAGGATGTTGCCTGGTATGGAGGGCACTAGCTATGAAGAGAGGTTGAGTGGGTTAGGATTATTTTCATTGGAAAGATGGAGGTTGAGGGGGGAACCTTATTGAGGTCTACAAAATCATGAGGGAGTATGGACAGGGTGGATAGCAAGAAGCTTTCCCCCAGAGTGGGGGACTCAGTTAGCAGAGGGATACAAATCCTTGGAAAATAGGCAACAGGTTTACATAGAGGATCTGGATCGGCACGGGCTTGGAGGGCCGAAGGGCTGGTTCCTGTGCTGTAATTTTTTGTTCTTTATTCAAAGGGTAAAGTAGGCCACGTGGTATTTATTGTTTGGCATGGGTTGCTGACTTGGATACTGGCGCTGTGGTACCAGTGGGACTGTGTCCAGATGAACAGAGTGTCAGGGGAAGGCTCCCCAATTAAACAACTGTTTGTCTGACCTCCTCCTTCTGAGTGTCTATTGTTACTGTCTGACCTGCAACAGCAGCTGTGATTGACACATCAGGCCTGGGGCAGGATTAGCTGGATATGTTTATCCAAGACAGAGAGACAGATTTTGATTTAGTAAAGGAATTGGGGTAATGGAGAAAAGGCAGGAAAAAGGATCTGTCAGATCAGCCATGATCCTGTTGAATGGCAGAGCAGACTGAATGAGCTGAACGGTCTACTGATCTGCTCCTACATCTTGTGGTCTAATGGGCAAGGGAGACCAAGATGGGAGTAAGGAGACCCCTGGAGAATATAAACACCAATGTAAACCAGCTGAGCTTAATGATGTGCATGTGTTGTTAATTGTCTGTGTAATTCTAGCAATAATTAACTTGCTGACCAATGGTTTTGACGGAAATGGAACCACAATGTTGCGAGTTTTGTTGAAGTGTGTGATTGTGTTGGTGGTGGAGTTCAGAGAGTGGCTGGGAGCCGCAGGATTTGGATTTTCTGTCATGTGACTCGTTCTGTTACCCTCCCTTAATCCAATTTCACAGCTACCTACAGACTAGCAGCTTGCTGGCTAGTGACAGCAATCTAACAGATATGGAACGTGTCCACTTCTGCCAGGAGATCCTGGATCTGGCTCAGCAGCCAGTTAATGGGCAAGGTGAGGCCAGAAAACATCTATCATCAAAACACGCTGAGAAATCATGCTGACCTGTTTGGTCATGGGAGCCACTGGGTGTGGGTTGTGGGGGGTGGCTCCTGTGTGTGTTTGGTTTGGGGGAAAAGGTTTATTGTATATTGTAACTGCCGTGCTGTGCTCTGTGCTTTTAGGTGACCGCTTGGTGCTGCCAATGGATGGGTTTGTCCAACTGCAGAGGTTATGCTTCAATCCAGCATGTGCTGTGGTGCACGTGGGAGGATACTTGGACATTGAGCTGACTGTGAACAGCCTCATGCCTCTCCCCATGCACCTCAATCAATTCTCCATTCACCTGCACCTCACTGTGAGCAAAGACCCGTCCAAGAGAAGTAGTGAATTTGGGGGCCGCAGTCGGAATGCAAGTGGGGTCTTCGTGTTCCCAAGCGAGCCGAGTGGCAGCACTTTGCCCCGGAACAGCCAGCCTTCTGTGGAGCTGTATGAGCTTTATGACCGCAGTCTGTCAGACAGCACACTCAACTCCAGCGGCATCATCTGCAAGAACATGCACCTTCTGCTGCGGCGGCAGGAGAGCAGCAGTTCCCTCGAGCGACCCTCTGAACTGCCTCTGGACGATACTGCACACACTTTACGCACCAGCAATATCCTGCTGCAGCCAGGAGCCAACATCATACACTTCAACACGCAGGCCAGTGCTTTTCCAGCTGAGTTTACAACAACTCAGCATTTCTATTTGTAAAACACTGTCAGGGAGGAGCTGGGCTGGGGGACATTGGGTGTGGGAGAGTTAGTTGAGATGGGAGGTGCCTGAAGAAATAGACAGAGAACCGAAGGAGGATCATTGTGATTGAAAATGGGGAAAATGCGGACGTCCATCTGAAATCAAAATGAGAGGTAGAGGGGAAGGAGCAATGAGGGAGGAACCAGAGATGAGTCAGCAATCAGCAGTAATTATGGATCAGTGACTTGTTAGGGGGCAATTTATGGGTATCGCAACCATCAAGAGGGTGACGAGAGCAATCAGCATGAGGAAGCCTGTACCTCCAGTGGGGGTCAGTGTGTGTGTGTTTGTGTGTATGTGTGTGTGTGCCCCATAGAGGGAGTGTGTGTGTGTGAGAGACCCCGTACCCCAGTGTGTGTGTGAGAGACCCCGTACCCCAGTGTGTGTGTGAGAGACCCCGTACCCCAGTGTGTGTGTGTGTGTGTGTGTGAGACCCCGTACCCCAGTGTGTGTGTGTGTGTGTGTGTGTGTGTGTGTGTGTGTGTGTGTGTGTGAGACCCCGTACCCCAGTGTGTGTGTGTGTGTGTGAGACCCCGTACCCCTGTGTGTGTGTGTGAGACCCCGTACCCCAGTGTGTGTGTGTGTGTGTGTGTGTGAGACCCCGTACCCCAGTGTGTGTGTGTGAGACCCCGTACCCCAGTGTGTGTGTGTGTGTGTGTGTGTGTGTTTGAGACCCCGTACCCCTGTGTGTGTGTGTGAGACCCCGTACCCCAGTGTGTGTGTGTGTGTGTGTGTGTGTGTGAGACCCCGTACCCCAGTGTGTGTGTGTGTGAGACCCCGTACCCCAGTGTGTGTGTGTGTGTGAGACCCCGTACCCCAGTGTGTGTGTGTGTGTGTGTGTGTGTGTGTGTGTGTGTGTGTGAGAGACCCCGTACCCCAGTGTGTGTGTGTGTGAGACCCCGTACCCCAGTGTGTGTGTGTGTGAGACCCCGTACCCCAGTGTGTGTGTGTGAGACCCCGTACCCCAGTGTGTGTGTGTGTGTGTGTGTGTGTTTGAGACCCCGTACCCCTGTGTGTGTGTGAGACCCCGTACCCCGTACCCCTGTGTGTGTGTGTGTGTGTGTGAGACCCCGTACCCCAGTGTGTGTGTGTGTGTGTGTGTGTGTGTGTGTGTGTGTGTGTGTGTGAGACCCCGTACCCCAGTGTGTGTGTGTGTGTGTGTGTGTGTGAGAGACCCCGTACCCCTGTGTGTGTGTGTGTGTGAGACCCCGTACCCCAGTGTGTGTGTGTGTGTGTGTGAGACCCCGTACCCCAGTGTGTGTGTGTGTGTGTGTGTGAGACCCCGTACCCCAGTGTGTGTGTGTGTGTGTGTGTGACCCCGTACCCCAGTGTGTGTGTGTGTGACCCCGTACCCCAGTGTGTGTGTGTGTGTGACCCCGTACCCCAGTGTGTGTGTGTGTGTGTGACCCCGTACCCCAGTGTGTGTGTGTGACCCCGTACCCCAGTGTGTGTGTGTGTGAGACCCCGTACCCCAGTGTGTGTGTGAGACCCCGTACCCCAGTGTGTGTGTGAGACCCCGTACCCCAGTGTGTGTGTGTGTGTGTGTGTGTGTGACCCCGTACCCCAGTGTGTGTGTGTGTGTGTGTGTGAGACCCCGTACCCCAGTGTGTGTGTGTGTGTGTGTGTGAGACCCCGTACCCCAGTGTGTGTGTGTGTGTGTGTGTGTGTGTGTGAGACCCCGTACCCCAGTGTGTGTGTGTGTGTGTGTGTGTGTGAGACCCCGTACCCCAGTGTGTGTGTGTGTGTGTGTGTGTGTGTGTGAGACCCCGTACCCCAGTGTGTGTGTGTGTGTGTGTGTGTGAGACCCCGTACCCCAGTGTGTGTGTGTGTGTGTGTGTGTGTGAGACCCCGTACCCCAGTGTGTGTGTGTGTGTGTGTGTGTGAGACCCCGTACCCCAGTGTGTGTGTGTGTGTGTGTGTGAGACCCCGTACCCCAGTGTGTGTGTGTGTGTGTGTGAGACCCCGTACCCCAGTGTGTGTGTGTGTGTGTGTGAGACCCCGTACCCCAGTGTGTGTGTGAGACCCCGTACCCCAGTGTGTGTGTGTGTGTGTGTGAGACCCCGTACCCCAGTGTGTGTGTGTGTGTGTGTGAGACCCCGTACCCCAGTGTGTGTGTGAGACCCCGTACCCCAGTGTGTGTGTGAGACCCCGTACCCCAGTGTGTGTGTGAGACCCCGTACCCCAGTGTGTGTGTGTGTGTGTGAGACCCCGTACCCCAGTGTGTGTGTGTGTGTGTGAGACCCCGTACCCCAGTGTGTGTGTGTGTGTGAGACCCCGTACCCCAGTGTGTGTGTGTGTGTGTGTGTGAGACCCCGTACCCCAGTGTGTGTGTGAGACCCCGTACCCCAGTGTGTGTGTGAGACCCCGTACCCCAGTGTGTGTGTGTGTGTGTGTGTGTGTGAGACCCCGTACCCCAGTGTGTGTGTGTGTGTGAGACCCCGTACCCCAGTGTGTGTGTGTGTGTGTGTGTGTGTGAGACCCCGTACCCCAGTGTGTGTGTGTGTGTGTGAGACCCCGTACCCCAGTGTGTGTGTGTGTGTGTGTGTGTGAGACCCCGTACCCCAGTGTGTGTGTGTGTGTGTGAGACCCCGTAACCCAGTGTGTGTGTGTGAGAGACCCCGTACCCCAGTGTGTGTGTGTGTGAGACCCCGTACCCCAGTGTGTGTGTGAGACCCCGTACCCCAGTGTGTGTGTGTGTGTGTGTGTGTGTGTGTGTGTGTGTGTGTGAGACCCCGTACCCCAGTGTGTGTGTGTGTGTGTGTGTGTGAGACCCCGTACCCCAGTGTGTGTGTGTGTGTGTGTGTGTGAGACCCCGTACCCCAGTGTGTGTGTGTGTGTGTGTGTGTGAGACCCCGTACCCCAGTGTGTGTGTGTGTGTGTGTGTGTGAGACCCCGTACCCCAGTGTGTGTGTGTGTGTGTGAGACCCCGTACCCCAGTGTGTGTGTGTGTGTGTGTGAGACCCCGTACCCCAGTGTGTGTGTGTGTGTGTGTGAGACCCCGTACCCCAGTGTGTGTGTGTGTGTGTGTGAGACCCCGTACCCCAGTGTGTGTGTGTGTGTGTGTGTGTGTGTGTGAGACCCCGTACCCCAGTGTGTGTGTGAGACCCCGTACCCCAGTGTGTGTGTGTGTGTGTGTGTGTGTGAGACCCCGTACCCCAGTGTGTGTGTGTGTGTGTGTGTGTGTGTGTGTGTGAGACCCCGTACCCCAGTGTGTGTGTGTGTGTGAGACCCCGTACCCCAGTATGTGTGTGTGTGTGTGAGACCCCGTACCCCAGTGTGTGTGTGTGTGTGTGTGACCCCGTACCCCAGTGTGTGTGTGTGTGTGTGTGCGTGTGAGACCCCGTACCCCAGTGTGTGTGTGTGTGTGTGTGTGTGTGTGTGTGTGTACGTGTGAGACCCCGTACCCCAGTGTGTGTGTGTGTGTGTGTGAGACCCCGTACCCCAGTGTGTGTGTGTGTTTGTGTGTGTGTGTGTGTGTGAGACCCCGTACCCCAGTGTGTGTGTGTGTTTGTGTGTGTGTGTGTGAGACCCCGTACCCCAGTGTGTGTGTGTGTGTGTGTGTGACCCCGTACCCCAGTGTGTGTGTGTGTGTGTGTGTGACCCCGTACCCCAGTGTGTGTGTGTGTGTGTGTGTGTGTGACCCCGTACCCCAGTGTGTGTGTGTGTGTGTGTGTGTGTGACCCCGTACCCCAGTGTGTGTGTGTGTGTGAGACCCCGTACCCCAGTGTGTGTGTGTGTGTGTGTGTGTGACCCCGTACCCCAGTGTGTGTGTGTGTGTGTGTGTGAGACCCCGTACCCCAGTGTGTGTGTGTGCGTGTGAGACCCCGTACCCCAGTGTGTGTGTGTGTGTGTGTGTGTGACCCCGTACCCCAGTGTGTGTGTGTGTGTGTGTGTGTGACCCCGTACCCCAGTGTGTGCGTGTGTGTGTGTGTGTGTGACCCCGTACCCCAGTGTGTGTGTGTGTGTGACCCCGTACCCCAGTGTGTGTGTGTGTGTGTGTGTGTGTGTGTGACCCCGTACCCCAGTGTGTGTGTGTGTGTGTGTGTGTGTGTGTGACCCCGTACCCCAGTGTGTGTGTGTGTGTGTGTGTGTGTGTGTGTGACCCCGTACCCCAGTGTGTGTGTGTGTGTGTGTGTGTGTGTGTGTGTGACCCCGTACCCCTGTGTGTGTGTGTGTGTGTGTG